>NC_092206.1:100506450-100510945 GCF_043381705.1 Parasteatoda tepidariorum
TTTAAATACTGAAGCTTTTGCGCGTTTGATAACGATTCATTTTTTGTTACGGTGGCTTTAAATAAATCTTTAAAGGTTAGCCATTCGGTAATATTACCGCTAAAAAAGGGTAAGGAGAGTTTCGGAAGTTTTATAGTTTCACTCGCGTTTCTCTCGAAGTTTGGAGCAGAAAAAACTGACTCATTTCTCGGTTGCTCTTTTAGTTTTTTCTCACCGCGAAATTTCCATACTATAATTTTTTCTTCGTACTCGTTTGCCTTATCTAGTTCGTTGTTCAATTCAGTTTCATCTTCAATAAGATTTTCAACTGCAGAGTTTATCGTTTTTAACTCAGTTTCTTTTACTTTTAATAGCTCTAAGTTTTCCGACAATTCATCAAAATTAATTTCTTCTACAGATAAATTACCTTCTATTTTTTTCAAATAACCAGTTACTGATCTTCGTACAGAAGACAGCTTTGTTTTCAATTTTTGGAGTTCTAATTCTTTTGCCATGTTTAATGTCTAAAATAGTTCAAAATAACTATAAAGTCTACTTACCCCTTCTTCGGGATAAACATTTTGAATATATTACCATATGATGCGTTTGTAATCCAATGCAAGGCGTTGATTATTGTTTAATGCGCAACACTATCTTCACGAGCCATGCTGCGGCTCGACTTCACCATGTTAATATTTTGTATTTGATTGCGTTTGCGGGTTTGCGTGGTTCGTATTACGAGCTCATGAAAATAATGTTGATCTAATTTTAGATAAACAACAACAAAAATAATGAATAGCGGATTAATTATTAATTATGCGTTTATTGACAACAGCGCATTGGTCTATCTCTAGACGCAATGATATCCAACAAGGAAGTAACTTTTTTCTAATTAATGTAGGTGGCGCTACTATTACTACATTCATACCGGCTTCAACACGTGCTACAGCTGCACGGTCTGGGAAGCATCCCTGAGGATGATCCGAAGACATGCCATCTCAATTTTGATCCTCTGCAGAGGGGAAGGCACCCTAGCCACAAAGAGAAAATAGTTTGCAGATTCTGGTATTCAGCAATGATCCCACAAGGAGAAGTCCTGTGTTCCGAATCGCATTTAGTTGGATTGTATATTAGACTTTATGGATTGGGTACGGAAAAAGGGAACCGTATTTAACCTTTTCAGCTCTGAACGAATCCAAGAATCTTTTGAGTTGGCGGTTTGAGTCTAGGCTTGAGGAGTCTGAGAAATCTTTGAGAGAGATGAAGAGAACTGCTCGCAAGATGATGCTGTTGCTTGCTTGGTCAGTTTATCTACAGTTTCATCTATATAGAAATGCCAATGTGGGTCAGAATCCAAGTGATAGATAGGGATTTCACGGACTAGCTGAAACAATAGTATACTGTAGCAGTAGGATGCTATGAGGAGATTAGTGGGTAGCTTACAGCTATGATTGCGAATTTGCTGTCTGATCAAGATTACGTAATTGAAGTGCCTGCAGCATATTTATTTATTGTTGGCCGAATAGCTAAGACTTTCCGTAGGAAAACATAATTTATAGGATGAATTCAGGAATTATAACTCGCATTGTTTTTTGAGTCACTTCGTCAACGTTATTGTTGGATTTTGAGGCATCCGTAGCCAGGTTTCAAAAATTATTCCAAAGAGTATGGAGTGCTTCCTGAAAGAAAATGTGATCTCGTTGAAGGTTTTTTTGGTTTTGTTACGAGAGGACATGCAAGTAGACGTAGATGTTGAGGAGATCGGGATGTAAAATGGAATGATATCGTATTTACTGATACCATTTCGATTGAAAAAGTCCTTCTGGAACTGAAGAAATAGAACAGATTGATTTTCAAAGCGCGTAAAATGAGTGAACAAAAATTGAGCAATCGGATAGTAAGAGCCTATAGAGAGCAATGAAGTTAAAACTTTTTTTTGCTGCGAAAAAGATTCGGCGAATGATATAGACAGTTCCGTCTTCTTTGAGAAAAGTTGGAGTTGAGTGGGGGAGACCGTTGTTGTCCAAAGACTAGATGACTTTGAGAACGAGAAGATGAGATTGAATCGCTGAGAAAAGTATGGGTCTGCCATACTACCTCTGATTGTAGCGTTGGCTGTCTGGATGCAATGATAAGTTCGGGAAGCTATTTTCCACATTGTCGACTCCCGGGCGCCTCCTTGGCACAGTATTTTGAAATTCGCCTTGTCGGGTAACGCATTTTCTCGCTAGAATCTTCGAACACTATTTCACGCATGTTACACTTGGAACATAAGATTTAAATAACGCAGGAGTGAACATGCGGTTTGTTTATTAGTTAGCTACTGTTATCATTATAATTAAACCAGTTTTTTTTTAAATATGAGCATCGTAACCATAAATTCACTTTATATTTTTCGTGAAAATTTAAACTATAATTTTTTTTTTTATCAAAAAAGATATTTGTGGCATTTATTACTTTCTTTTGACCACATGGGGCCGGAACAGCCTGGTTGACAGGGCGCTGGATTCACGTTCGTGAGAACGGGAGTTTGAATCCAGCCGTCCAAAGACTCCCCGTGTAGTAAATGGTTACTGGTCCGTGGTCCGGGTTAAAGCTGTCGGGTCACAAAGTCCTACATGCTCCCATAACAGATTATGTCTCTGGAGGTGCTAAATTGGAGATTGATCGGTCTCTGGTTTAAGTCAAAATTACGATCTGTGGATGAATGAATGGGTTTGCCCTATAAACGAGAAGTCGAATTCTCTGCCATATATGGCGCCACTGGAAGAACAGGGACAATCGCCTCTCTTGCCTTATTAACCTACGCCAACAACTACAACATTTGACCCCATAGAATGTTCGTGAATTACCACTCTTTATAAATATCATTAAAAATCCTTATAGAGTCTACGTCATGATTAATTAATTTGCAACGTTTAAGAGTACGAACAATAATTTGAATAATGGGGGGAAATATCCCTGTCGAAATCTGTCAAATCGTTTTTGTTGATCCTCGAAAAACGGTCTCTCCCGTTACTGAACTTCAATTAATCAAAAGTTATTATCTTCATGTTTGTAATTTTAAAAAGACAGATTAAATTATAGTTTATATAAATATTGGAGCAGTATTGCCCCTTTATGAAAGTTTTTTAATGAAAATAATCAGATTCTGCTTTAGCCGCTAATGAATACCACGGAAATGATTTTCAGATTGATAGAAGGTAATGGAATTCCAGGTTCATTATCGTAATGAAATTAATTGTGTTTAAATCAAAAAAAAAAATTTCTCTTCCTTGATATCATGTTAGTGAATGTTATGAAACTTTTTTCTTTTTTTTCTTTCTTTTTTTTCCTTTGCAACTTTTATCACAACTCAGAAATCAAATTATCTCATAATTTAAATACTAGAGAAAAAACTTCATTGCGAATTTTTTTTTTTTTTAAAGACGAAAAAAAATAAGCAGATTTTATGATACACGTAAATGACTGCTGCGAAAAAACTTTTCAGATTAATTGCAGGTAATAGGATTCCAAGCTAAATGTTCTTTATATATATGTGTGTGTTTAGTTTAAAGCAGGAACAACATTCGAGTGAATGTTAATTTAAGTTTACATTCCTTCACGAGCGTAGAATTTCACTTTTCTTTTCCTTAGCTCCACAATTCGTAGATTATCCCCTTCGCGGGATTTCAAAAGTTATTTGGCTGAAAAATCCCCTTCGCGGGATTTCAAAGTTCAAAAATTACGGCTCTATTCAAATCACGGACGCGAGCCTCCATTATTTGTGGGAGTTTGTGCAGCATTAGATGAAATAACGACGATAATTTAATAAGCAAACTTAACATTTAATAGAAATAAAAGTAAATAAGTTGTAGCTGTGACATGATTGGTGAGAGCTACCTTCTCGCAGCATCGCCAAAATGCATGGGAAAGGGAAATTAGATTGTCCTATCGAAGAGAGTTAATAGTTAATTATAAATTCGGGATTTCCCCATCGGGACTCGCTGACTGACTCCTCTCAATGACAAAAAGGATGATGAAATCTCTTAAACTATTACATGATGGAGAGTGGTGTAATATGCCGAGATGTTACACTATGACGCTGAAACATACTCTACATATGCACTGCAGGCCCGTAGCCAGGGGGGGGAGACCGTCGGGACAAATCCCCCCCCCGAAATTTGGGATTCAAACTTTTTAGTCTTTCTTTGAGCCTCTCAGTAAAAAGAAAAACAAAAACTGTCGAATCAAACCTTTTCTTAACTAACTTTATTAAGCATATTTCGGGATATTCTGGTTTGTCCTAAAAAAGTAATCGAAAAATTTTCTTCAAATCCCCGTCGCATGTCTTTGTAAACTTTGTTCACAAATTGATTATAATTATTATGTAATATTAATTGAAAAATAAGTATTATGTAATATTTTTTAATTACTAGTTTAACTTTTGCAAACAACAGAATAAACAATATTTGTTACAATGTTTTCCCCCTACTTTGCATGTCTGAAACTGTCCTTGCTTCTTACCATATCCCCC
>NC_092206.1:100513081-100569934 GCF_043381705.1 Parasteatoda tepidariorum
TAGACGTCGTTGAACAGCCTACCCAATTCCTAGGTTTACGACTAAAAATGTTCATCCGTAACCTTGTAATTTTGAACCCAATCCAGAAGACAAGGGAACTCCTGGATCAAATATTGGGAGAAATTTTAAAGACTTTTTGATGGAACTAACCCTCATTTGCTTTGCATAGTTAATGCTATGAAGCAGTCTTCTTATTTTCATAGTTTTTAACGCAGCTCAAAGATCAAAGTAATTCATAACTTACATACAAGAAAAAAAATCGTCTTTATGGATGATTGATCGAATGTAAACAATAACAATCTTCCTAAAAGTGGAATAAATTTAGAAAACTTCCTGGCTTAATATTCTACGAAGTTCCATTATTACGATTTGAGTTTAAATTTACGCGTCATTTTACCATTCATAAGAGTTTTCTGTCATTTATAAATTCTAACAGGTCGTGAGCCTCTAACAAATTTAATCAAATCAATATCACAGCATAAATAAACTGTAAGGTTAGTCATGTTTTTTAGTGTTATCCCTTATTTGGTTATATTTATGTAAAATAGTACCGTTAGCGTTTTTTTGGGTCGCATCATAGCAAGCTTGCGAAGTCTTCCGAATTCTTTTACTTATTTGTTTCGTTGAAAGTTAGATTGAAAGAACGCGTTATATTGCAAACATTATAAGTAATTATATAGGATGGTGCATTTTTTTCAATCTTAGGAGTAAAAATCAGTAGGACCAGTCATACGATGGATTTTATCCCCTAGCGGCATCTGTACGTAGCTTTACACGGTCAACCCTCCCATATTTTAAATTATTAGAAACAGTGGTCGGAAGTAACGGGTTACAAGTAGCGAAACTGTTGAAGTCGCTACTGCTTCCCGTAGTTTGTAGCTCTACTTTTTAAAAGAAGTAGTGTAGTGAGTAGAACGATACAAAAGAAAAAACAGTAGTTATTTGCCATCCCTGGCAACTACTTTAACTTTAGTTGTTAAGCAAAGTTCAGACGCAAAAAGTTTTCCGAATTTGATTGGTGCAAGCAATGAGAATGCATCTATGGCCGAGATCTACGTCTGATGCTCGGATAAATCGTTGCGAAATCGGTCCAGTTATTCCTGAGAAATCAAATCTTAAATATCTGACTTTTAATCTAATATTTAAATATCACAGGAACCCTAAAGTACGTTTTTGCGTCTGATTTTGTAAATTAAAATATTGTTTTTTGAAGTTATACTTCTTATGCGACTTCCAACAAGGTTGCGTTAAACGTTTAACGCTACATTTTTATTGGCCGGGAAATCACGTCGTAGGATCCAGTTTTTCCTGATTCATTTCCATTTGTTTTTTTTTGTTTTTTTTGGTTCTCTACAGCATAAAAATAATAAAAGTCGTAAAAGTTTTGTTTTTCTATAAATATTTTTTTAGTTTGTCTTGATACACATATAAAAATTTAATAGGGTAGTATTTTTTATTTTCAAATTTAGTGGATAACAATTGTAAAAAATGAGTGAAAACAATCCCACGGACAATGCGACGGATTTAAGGTTATGTCAAGGTACGTCTCTTGTGAATATCAATTGATAGTTATGTTTTCTCTTTTGAAATTACATTATGACGCATTCACATACATTATTAATGCAAATACATTTTCCTGGGCGAGACGATGAGGCAACCACAAGCGCTTCCACTGGTCCACGAGGAAGAAATGCACAATATTCCCGTAATTACAGATCACGGCGGCGAGCGGAGCAGGAAAAAGAGTCGTTGAATAGAACTAGTGATTCTTCTACGACTGCTGATTCTTCTACAATTAACGTCGCATTTTGCGAAGTTTAACTTCTTCCGCGCGGAGAGACTCCACGCACTATTTTTTTTATTTTTTTATTTCCAATGAGNTTCTACGACTGCTGATTCTTCTACAATTAACGTCGCATTTTGCGAAGTTTAACTTCTTCCGCGCGGAGAGACTCCACGCACTATTTTTTTCATTTTTTATTTCCAATGAGCTGCACTATCGGTCTTGCCGATAAGCAGACCTAGTGCGTTCTCCAGAGGTGGTATCCACTCTTTCAGGACCACCACAATGGGTGAGATACCGTTGGTCATGTTAATTTGGACGTTTAGTTTCTGCCACCCTAGATGGCAGCACCGAAACTCTATTTGGATGCTAAAGTGCACTAGGAATTTAATTTTGCCGGAAATGCCAAGAGCCAATAAGGCACTCCAGGGATCTTTTACATGCCGCATAATCATACGACATGGTCGCTGAGGATTTTCTGCAAATTATTATATTGTACGCATTAATAAATGAGTATATTTGCGGCCATGCACTATTTGCACTAATTTGCAGAACTTGAAGATCCGACCATTAGATCAAAAGTTAATCAGGGTGGTTTGTGTTTTGTTTTTCGTACTGTACTTTATTTCTTGGTAATTTCTTGAACAAAGGAACGAGACGTCTTAAAAATAATGCTAAAAAATTTTTAACTTTTCTTTTTAGCGATTAGTGTCTGCTCTAATTGGAGCTCATCATTCTTCTTTGTCACAATATTGAAGAAATTAAACAAATATCAAATACCTAAAGAAAAAATCGTCTCTTTTGTAATAGTGTGGAAGTGTGCTGTGCTTCATATGAAATTCAATTGCTTAGCAGCTTATATTATAAAAATGTTCTTCAATTCATTTTTTTAATTATTTCTTTAATATACCGAAAATGTGATTTATTATTTTAAATATTTAAAGTATAGAATGTTATAAAAATGAGTTTTAAGAGCAAATTAGTTTTCTTTTAAAATTTCTTCGGAAATTAAATAACATTCTTAAAATATAAATCTCAAAAACAATTCGGAAAAAATATGAGTTTAACGTCTGTAAGACGTCCATAAGTCTTTTCCTTTAATTTGTTAATATATAGATTTTTTTTTTGTTAAAATATTTTTTTAAAAAAATCTGCACATTAACAAATTAAAAGAAGAAATATATGAACTTCTGTTTTACAAATATAAACAATATACAACTATATTTTTAGTTCATTTTACTAACATATTCATTCATCATTGTCTAAATATAACTTCATTGAAAATCTTTATTTCTTTATCGCAGCTGTATTTAATTTGTTTTTCTTCATTTGATTTTTACAAATTCATTTCGAGTGATTGATCATTCACCGAGTAATTGATCGTTCTGCCTTTTCTTTTATAATATAGGTCCCGAAGTGAACTGATCGTTTTGTAGAACATCGAAGTCAAACATAACTGGTTGTGGTCAGTGTGCGGGAGGATGACCACTATTGATCAGCCGGCAAAGAGACCGAGAGTGTACGGTATCCAGTGCCGTTCCTGGGGTGGCGAATGCCTGCGTGCAAGAATAATTTTGTGCGCCCCTATATACTATGCTTAAATTTTGATGATAAGGCCAATTTTCATAATCATTTTTAGTTTGAGGTTTAAACTGAATAGTTTCCTTGTAGACTAAAGTCACTTTAGTGTAAGTGTTTGATTATGAAAATGGCCGTAATAAAATAAAACAACGAAAAAATATGACAAAAAATTTATTTTCGACATCAAATAAAATAGACTATTAACGTACAATATAGGTCATAAATAAAACACGTCCATTCGGAAATTAACAAAAAATCTAATATAACTCAATTCACTCAACTGAGTGAATTGAGTTAAAACTCTCAAACGGCGCTCAACGCAAACAAATCCGTTAACTTGAAAATGTGCAAGATCTGTCTAATACCTAAGTACCTAATTATCAAATAACAAGGTAGTTTTAGAACATAACACGTCTTGCTTTTGCAGATGCAAGCTCATTGATCATTTCATTGTGATCGATGGCTTCACATATCTTATTTTCGATTGAAATAACAGCTAAATCTGAAAGCCTTTCCTGGCACATCGAAGTTCACCAATAAGATTTTACAAGTTTTAGCTTTGAAAAACTCCTTTCGCCAGACGCAACAGAAATCGGCAGCGTCAAAAATATCCTTAATGCTATAGACAGGTTTGGAAACAAAGACTGCAAATTTCTCTTGGTTATATAATTCAGAATATCTATGGGTGAGTCTGAGGTATTGCTATAGTTTGATTTTTAATAATTTGCTATAATTTGATTTTTTTCGAATAGTTGAATTTGGCGCCCCTTAAATTGGGCGCCTGCGTGCGGGGCATTCGCTGCATACCCGCCAGGAACGGCACTGACTGTATCAGTCCTAGTTAAAGTGTTTTACCGTGAAGTGCTCACCTTCGCATGCAGGTCGTCTGGCTACCGAAGCAGGGCAACCATCCCTCTGCAGAGAATCAAAATTGAGATGGCATGTCTTCGGATCATCCTCGAGGATATTTCCCAGACAGTCGCTAATAGCTCATTGTGCAGCTCTAGTGCTATGTTAAACAACATCTATGATGTAGTGAAAACGGATCCTAAGAAATTAGAATGATTTCTAGTCTTTGAAGAGAAAATTATGGGACTGAAATAAGCAACCAAAGACGCCTTCACGCGGTAATATATGAAAATGCGTAAATAATTTCAAGAGGACTCTTATGTAAATTAATTTACTATTGTAGCGAATTAAAATTTAAGTAGAAATAGTTTTTCATATCAAATTTTTAAGCTCGGTTGCTCACATTCTTTTGTAAAATTTTTCAAAGAGAAAAGTCATGTTTAAAGTATGTCACCTTAAATATTTTTTGGTTTACTTAAAATATGTTAAATTTATATGTCTAAAAGTTGTTTATTTTTGTAGTTCCAACTAAAGAATTGTTTAAGCAATTCTATGATTTTATCTTAAGCAATATCCGAAATTGTTTATTTCATCTTCAAATGACGATATAAAATTGTTAAATTTGCAATTTCACTACTTCTAAGTTAGTGAAACTATAATCAAAGATATCCTTATCTATAATGCAAAAGAATGATTTTTAATTGACTAAAAATTGTTAGGGATATTTACTTAATATCATAGTTTAATTTTGTTTTTTTAAAAATTTTACCTATATTATTGATTCTATCATTAAAACATAATGAAAATAAATATGGCAAGCCCTCAATAGTTTGTAGGATCAAAATATTCATTGAGCATGCGTTATGTATTGCTAAATTAATTATAATTTTAGTTCTTTTTAAGTGTATGCTTTTATCCTTGCATTGAAATTTTTTTGATCAAACATTAAATGATTTTGAAAGATTTGTTGTATATTTTATACAGCATGTAAGATGATTTTTATATATTTTCAACTAAGAAACTGTGATATTGGTTATACGTACTTCAGTTTTAGAACTCATTTTGTGATTTAAAATTTTCAAATTAAAGATAATTATTTTGCTTCATTATAGGATATTGACATATTTTCAGTTATTATGTAAATATTTCATTTTCTTCCATATGCAAAAATTATATTGAAGAACCCCTAGTCTACCTGAATCTGAAGTAAATGCTCTTCAAATAAGGCAAATTTTTAGAATTGAACTATATAAAATTCTTTATCAAATAACGTTTTCTTTATTATTGTTGCAAGATTAGTTTTCTCAATGTTAGGAATTTGTTTATTACAGAGATTGAGCTGTTTAAAAATCATGTTTCTTCTAAGGGTGCCTACAATAATTTTCTCGGAGTGTCACAACCAAGAATAATTGTAATATTTGAAAAATCATTTTTTCCTTAAAAAAAAAAGTTTTTGTTGGCACCAGAAATTTTCAAACAAAATCATGTTTCTATAAGTTAATTAAAACATTTTGATTTGAAAAAAAATCAGATTTTTATATTTGAATATTTTTTTATTTAAATTAGATTTATTGGATGACTAGTATTAAGAATATCTAATTTTTTACAAGCATTTATACAATCTGAATGAAAAGTAAGTAAATATAAAAAGAATATTTTTAAGTATTACCTTTAATCTTCAGAAATATCTTTCAAATTGGCGTAGAATTAAATAATGATCATGTTACAAAATTAACTACTTTATAAAATGAGTTATTGTTCAATTTTTAAAAATGCATGCACATTAAATTAGTTTATTATTCTAAGATAAAAGCTGTTATACTTTTATTCATAGAAAAGAATAAAATGAGAATAAACTACCAGAAAAGATTTTCTGAAACAAAAATTTTTTTCTTCAGAAAATAGGAAAAGTATTTATACTTACACTCGTGGGCCCAGTTTTTGAGAGAGACTTAATTAAGATACTCAGTCATAATGGCCCTCTAAATCAGCATCACTTGAAATGTGTTCTGTCGATTTCCATTCTGAGAGTTGGGACTTTTTTTTAGACCAGTAATGATTTTTAAAACCTGTCTATTATTTAATTTATTATTGTGAAATTCTTTAAGTAAAATTCCGAAAGAAAAGAGCAAATTTACGAATATATATATTTTCTAATAACAATACATTGAATAAATTATTAAAAGGTTATGTATTTACTAATGATTGTATCAGTATTACTCATCGCACTTAATTTAAATAAAGTAACCAAATTCGAGAATTAAGAATTATCAGATAACTATTTGCACATTTTATAAGTTATTATTCAAAAACCATAGTTTAGCTTATTTATTCAATTTAATTTATACATATGCCAAAAACTAATAGACTAGGAGCTAATAAAGCCTAATTTTAAAGATTGTTAATGATTTATTTGGTTAACATATTTTCACCTGCTAATTAGCCCTTTTTAACAGTCAGGGTTCCACCGGGAGAAGTTCGGCAGTTATTGCTTTGCATTTCCACATTGTTTTGAAAATCCTGATATTTTTATTAGGTATTAAGACGCACAAATCGTGCATTAAAATGACCTCTTTATTTGTTTAGATTTCATCCTAAGGGATTTTTTTTAATTCTCTTATGGCAGAAAATTCCAAAATTTTTAATTGATATTTTTGAGACTTTTGAGTTTCAAGTAGCATAGTTTAATTATCACTTTTGGCATGCTTTATTTGTGCTGGTTTCGTCGAACCAAGTTTTGGATCTTATTTATTTTGCAGTTATTGTTCTTTTTACGTGGTTGTCAATATCCCCATATTTTTAATATATTATTTTTAGGACTTGTTTCATTAAATAACACATTTAATAATAATTAATAATCACTTAATATACTTTATTTGTGCCAATTTCATCGTCAATCTATTATGGGATTTTTTTTTCTTTTGCAGTTGCTACTCACTGATTTCCACATGATCTTTTGAAAATTTCAATATTTTTATTACAATATTACCTCAAATGTGAACATGGATGAAAAAACTGTTTACTGCTTTTTGTAGCTTTAAAAACAGTAAGATTTAGTAATCGTAAGATCTCTATTTCACCAAATATAAATGTCTTGAAGTTAAAAATTTTCCCACCCTATTTTGAGACATGCTTATTTATTTTAAATCATTTTGACAACCATAAAATTTATTTAAAATTAATTACATTACTGGTTAAAAAATACTTTTTTACGCCTACGGACATTAGTTTTAGTTATCTTTAAGTAAACTTTGTATTACTTGATGTTTTAAAAACTTTTTCTTACCCATCTTTATATATATATATTGATAAACCTACTTTTTGAATCCAAAGAAATGTTATTTCTTTTAAAAGAAATATCAGTTTAGTATTCTTCAAGTTTAAAGGAATTTTAATATTTAAAAGCATTTAGTTTTTTGCAAATACCAAGTTGACTGACAAAAAGAATTTAATATCTAAAATAATGTTTATGTGGAATTATGATAATTGCTATCAATATACTTGGGCATGTGGCCCTTCAGGGGTCAACCTGCTGTACTCTCGAAAGGGTTTGTGCAGTCTTTACGCCATATAGTGTGTAAGCAGAATTATTGTAAAATTTAATCAGCTTTGTTAACATCCAATTTATTACATACTATTCAATAAAAAGAAAACATTTTCTGGTTTTAAATTTCGTACTTGAACTCTAATAGCTGATATCGATTCTAATAATTCTGATTATTGAGCTTATAAAGAGTAAGTTTTTTTTCTTTTTCTTGTGTGTAGATGAGAACTCGAAGTGTTTTGAAAGATTTGCAAGTGTCTGCCGCAGACAAGACTATTTTGGTTGGATCCCCTGAACCAAAAATGGTTTCGTCTAAACGGGCTCCAATTTCCCTAAAGGTGCCTACATTGTTCTTAATTACTTTTACAATCTTGTTGTAATGTAAATATTATGCTTATCTCAATTTTATATTTTGCTATTATGAAATGTTCTAATATCTTTAAGTTGTGTGGTTTTTATCCATTTCTGTTACAATCCTTAAAAATATATATATACATATATATTTCTTAAATATCTATTGCCTAAGAATATCTTTTGTTCTAAGTTTGGCCAAGGATATTAGCAGAGTTTTTATCTTTTTAAGTTTTTAATAAGTAAATTACTAGAGTTGCTGGGAATCTGATAAATTGTTAACTCATCACATATTTTTCAAATTTAATTATTGATCAATATAGTTGCACAAAGATGTTTTCTTTTTTCGACGCAAAATCTAAGAACTACTATATTGTAGATATAACATTAGTAACATGGAACTTTATTTGTTAGAGAGCTTTTCCATTAAAGGACACTGCATATCTAATTGGATAATGGTAAGATAGAGCGATTACATTGCCAGATAGTTTGGTAGATTTCCTGGAACTTTTTGCCTAACCAGGAGAAAACAAAATCATCATTGGAAACAAATCTTAAAGCCAAAATCAATATTTAAACCTTATATGAATAATTTGTGAAAGTGGAAGAAAGTTAAGCTATTCTTCAAAACAAACTATGGTAGTGGTGTCATCTATGTTTTTAAAATTTAAATATTTGTTAGTTTAGGTAAGTAAGGAAGAAGTTTACTCATAATATCAGTCATTAGTGTCTAAATCAAAAAACATATTTTTGATAGTGAAAAAATAAAACTGAACATAAAACTTTCTAAAAATTGTTAGTACCTGTATTTATAAAAGGGGAAATAATAGCAAGTTTTGTTATTTGGAGTAGATTTAAACTTCTGCGCCTTACTAAACTTAATGAATAGTGTTAATTTTTTTCTTCATGACATAGTTGATCAAAAAACCTTTATTTTTCAATTTTAGTGCTTTGAAATTTCCAAAGAGAAACCGAAGGTGCCAAAGAGAGTGCTGGAAAAAGAAAATAGTAAAAGTTCTAAAGTGTCAAAACCAAAAAATACAAAGATTGAAAAAGTATCAAAGATTGCCAAATCTGAAGTAAAGAAGTCTTCTCTAAAATTGAAAAAAGAAACTGCCAAACTAAATGTGGCTTCAAATCATCTTAAGGTGAACTCTACTTCAGATGAGGATGTATCAACACAATATAATATCAGTATGGTGATATTCTTTCATTTTTATAAATGCATAGTATTGTGTTAAAATTTTTAATAAAAAAGCGCTTTCATTTCCTTTTTAAGCTTTTGATTTATATAAATTTTATTTATTCTGTTAAACTCACAATATTTAAATTTTTTACATTTTCTTGAGATATTTGAACTTTAAAAAATCAAATCCTAGTTTGGGGATAATAATGCCATGTTTGAGCTACAGTAATGAGCTATTGATGCAACAACGTAAGTCGTGATCTAAAGACAATGTTTGGTAGTCCGCTTTACTGCAAATTAGATTGAGAAAGCAAATCAGCTGAAAGTCCAAAGTTTTTGATATTTTCGGGATTTATTACCAAATCAAATTGCATATTAATGGATGTTGATTGTTGTACAATATTCTTTTCAAACAGAAAGAATTGAATATAATCTTTAAAAAATAGAGCAATATCTTATAAACATAAAGTTCGAATTTTTGGAACAAAATGACTTTAAAAATCCTGATTATTCGTTAAAAAAAATTACTCAATTTGTGCTCTAAATTTTTAGAATATTTTTAACAAATTGGTTCTTTGATATCTGACTAAACTAAAAGTAGAAAAAAAAAATTTTTTTAATGAATTTCAGAAACAATAGAAAGCAACAAAGACAGCCTATTTCTTTGAACTCAATGTATCTGTTGAAATAAATAAATAAGATTAACTTTTTATTAATATTTTCAAGGAAAGAAGGTACTGTATTAAAGTAATTTTTTAATTTAATTATCAAATTATAATTTTGCTATGAGAATTTTCTTTTTACCTAAAATTATTCTCTTTTGAAATCAAAATTTAAGATTAAAAAGTTATTCTTAGAATATCTTAAACCCATCAAACTGAGTTTTTCTTTTAATAATGTCCCTGAATGTATAAAGCAAATGTATATTTATGTGACAGAAATAATATTGCAATTGAAGAATAAATTGAGACTGTCATGCTCGCGCAACCTCCCTAAAAAAAATATTCTTGAAGTTATTATTTTGAAGTTGTTTAAAATATAATGGAAAATTTTGGGCAATTTCATAACATTAAATATCTCAATGTAAGCATGATACTTAGAAAATTTATAACTTGTGTCATTTCTGCATCATACAGTTCATTTATTGTAACCACTATAATTTAATTCAATAATTATTACAATGTTATGATTATTACTAATTAGTTCTATTACATATTTTAGATTCTATTACAAAATATCCAATCATGGAAATATTAATTATCTTAATGTATTTGGCTATACTTAATTTATAGTACTTAGATACTTAGTACTTAGAAAAATATTTTGTTGTAACATTACTGCGATTTAGAAACATAAAGGTTATTTTCTCAATGTGTTAACTTTTATGTCCTTAAGCAATATGTATATCTTATTATAATATTCGTTTTCATTGTTTAATGGTACATTTTGCTTAAAATGCTCACAAAGAGTTAAATAAAATATGCATCAGATACATTTTGTATTTAAAATATATTTTTAAATAAATAAAAATGCCATTACTGCATATGTCCCAAACACACATTTCTAAATTTTCTGAGTAATTTACTATATTATGAAAGAATGAGACAAATGCATACATATTCTGATATGGTATGCCTGTCTGCTTAAATATATTATATCATAGATGTTCTTAGAATAATTTGTATGTTCTACACATTTTGTATGGATCCTGAACTTTTGTGATTACCATCCCAAATACGATAAGCTCCAATAAAATAAAAAAAAACTATAGATGGCTCTAGTTTAAGAAAATATAACTTCCAGGTTACTAAGAACATTCTTTTCTACCGAACTGTAAAGTTTACCATTTCTTTAAGGGTCCAATCAGCTTAATTTAACCTTCATAAAAATAAAATAAAAATCTGTGTGGCTAGATTGAAAATAACTGAATCTTCTAAAAAATTGCAAACTTGTAACAAAAATTTGATTTGTAAAAAAATTTAATAGCTTTTAGATAATACGAACAATTTAATTAACGAAAGTTCTTTATCTATGTATAAAAAATAATAATTTTAATTTATAATTTCAGCAACATTAATGTCTAAATTTTGTAAATTTCTTTGTCAGTATAATTGAGTATAAATAAAAATTTGATCCTTCAAAAATAACAATCTTCACACATTTGCAAATTCAACTACTCTTTGAAATTTCTTAATTTTAGAATAATAGTATTGAAATAGGTGATGAAATGATCAAAAATAAAACCTATGTAAAAAGTTAGCTAAAATTTTACTGGGCATTTGGAAGAAAACTTTTTTATTAATTGTATGCTCAAAATAAAATAGTGCGATTTAAAAAATGCCACCAAAGCAAATTTCTATCCGTTTATAAATCATAAATAATTTTGATAATATATGCAAATTATATTTTAAAATATCTGTTTAATTATTATAGAGCAATTGATGTAGTTAAAAAAATATTTTGGAATTAAAAAGTTTCTAGTTTGTCATTACCTGCCAACTTTGTAATTACTGTACCAGTCCAAAAATCTCATTTTAATGTAGACAAGAATTTTGGTTTTAAATCATTAAGTGTTTGCTTGCAAAAAAATAAATAAAATAATATATTGTAATTGTCTTATTGTAATAAAATAAGTGATACAAAGATGTTTTTACATTGAAAAAGTATAACTTATGAAAAATCCTAATATTTCTTTAAAATTCTAGATATAATTTATTTTTAAGTATTAATTAAATTTTCAATCAAATATTTAAAATGTTTTCCTCTATTTACTTATTAATTATTGGTTCATAAGGAAAAAGAAGAAAAAGTACCTAATGTTTTTGAGTTTAATTTAGAAAGTCAGAAATACTATTCTAGAATAGTATTTCTCACTTTCTAAATTAAAATAAAACAAATTTGATTTTAGCTACTTTTGATTTACTCGTTTTGATTTATTTTAAATGTCATTTACTTATTCTGAATTTGTTTAAATCAGTTTCATTCTTTGATTAGATTCTTGAGTTTTTAATAGGCAAAAGTTAGCGGTTTGGGAAAATCACGCAAAAATCATTAAATGATTTGTGTGTGGACACTTTTTTTTGTCCAGTAGACATGGCAATCTTTAAATAGCTGCGATTACTTTGTTTTGATATTTTTTATGTATACAGTGGCTGCTACTTATTAAAATCTCATTCGTTCAAGGGACATCTCAATGATTAAGAAAAAAATGTTAGAAAATTTAACTTTGCAAATACTCTAAAAGCTAAACCAGTTACATTTAATATTTTATTTTAAATTTACATTTGTCATTTTGATTAAACATTTACAGGAAGGCTCTAAAATATTGGCTTATTAAATGTTTCTTTTTTTTTTAAAGATATGCTGTCTAAAATCTTGATTTTATGAAATTGTAATAAAAGTTCTGATTTGATTCTTAAAAGCAGCTGATTTTATGATTCATTGATTATTAGTGGTGGTCACTGTATATTTAAATTGTAACCTTTAAACAAGGATTTTATTTATTTTAATTCAATTTCACTCTGTTTACAGCAAATGTCACTGTTAATCAAAATGTATCTGACATCATTCCAGTAGTGACCTCTTTTGGTAAGATTTCTTTCAGTTTCACAGGCAGATTATTTATCTCAGATTATTTATATTTCGTATTTAATTTTAGATTCCAATTCATTTTCTTATTGGCAAGATCTTGCAGAACAAAGGCGGATCGCCCTAGAGAAGGCTTTGTTTGAAAATGAACAAGTATACACCTTTTTTATTTCGATAGAAGCTTTTTCAGTCATCGCTTTATCTTATATTTAGCAGGGGTCTGTCAAGGTTTTTCTGTGAGGTACCTATCGTGAAAAATTAGACATAATTTGAGAAAATTAAAAATTATATTAAAAAATCAACACAAAAATGTGGTACAAATATGGATTTATCGTTTCTTACGGGATACAAAAACAAAATTTTTAAAAAGTATTTTGTGAAACTACCGTTTTTCCTAAAGTTGCATTTGTAAAGGTACCGCTAAATGGTAGTAAATTTGTCCTGGACAGACCCCTGTTTAGTGTATTGTGTATTTTAACTATAAAATTTTAATAGTTATTACTTCATAGAAATAAAATGAAAGTAAAAATATAATTTTTATCTAAAAAATCTTTCTGGAATAGGCAATTACAGCATCTCTTAATTTTTATTTTCAATCCTAACTTATTGGAAATTCTCTTTTGAATCCGAAAATTTGATTGTTTTTTTCCCCAAAATGTTTATTAATCTAACATTTAAGTCTTCCAAAAAAAAAAGCCTCTGTATGATGCAAAACTAGCCCTGATTGGTTATGATATGTGCTTAATGGAAGCATGCCGTCTCGATCCTCTAAGGCTATTTCAATGCTTCTTTAGTTTTGATATCTTTTATATCCTATGAACTTTGTATATTATTAATAAAAATTTCGTGAAAATTAAATTGACAATTTTGAGAGTCTATGTAAAATGAAAGTAATGTTTTTAAAACTTCAAACTGTTTATCACTAAAATCTAAAATAGCTGAAGAAATGATTATGCAGCTCTTCTCAACAAATCAAAACTTTAATAGAGGAAGAAAACCTCAGATTAAGCCTTCGGTATTGCTGAAAATGAATCGGCGCTATCAAGAATCTAACCCATCGAAAAATATCTATCCATCATCATCATCGCCACAATGCGTTTATGCTTAAAATTTCATTTAATGTTATTTAATTTAGTCACTTAATTTCAGCGAATATTAAGTTTAACGTTTTTGTTTAACTGAAGCTAAAAAAAATTTATCTTTAGCGTTTTTATTCTGTAATTAAAAATTTTGAGATGGCGAATAATTTTTTTATATGTATTTATGAAACTTAATGTTTGTAATGTTGAACTAAATAAATGCATATGTTTGAATTTAATACTCTTTTAACATTGATTTAACTCAATTAAAAGAAAGTAAATAAAAAATCTACTGGAATATTTATTTATTTTTTATCTTTTAACTATATTTTAAAATTAAGATTAGCATGGTTATAAAATAATGAAGGTTCAAAATTATTTTGTATTTATATCAAGTAATATCAAGCATCCATAACACATTCTAATACCTCTTTACTGGTTTAATAAATATTAAATATACAAAACTAAAAAATCTTTTCAATTATTAACAGTGGATACAATTGAAAACTAAAAATGCTCTATATTAAGCTACATTAGGGCACAATTTATTATGCATATCTTTATTTTCACATAGTTATTTACAATCTAAAATAGTTGGATTTTATTCCAAAAATTCAAACGAAAGCAAGAAGTTAGTAGCTTTCATAACACTTTGATTGCAAAGGAACAGCAGATC
This sequence comes from Parasteatoda tepidariorum, assembly GCF_043381705.1. Taxonomy (NCBI): domain Eukaryota; kingdom Metazoa; phylum Arthropoda; class Arachnida; order Araneae; family Theridiidae; genus Parasteatoda; species Parasteatoda tepidariorum. The sequence goes on from NC_092206.1 coordinate 100,527,719, forward strand.
GCAAGTGACATCAGCTGTTGAATAATCACATGAATCCCCATTTCAGATGAAAATTAAGGTTTTTTTGTTTAAAAATAACTTAATTAGCACTCTTAGAAAAGTAATAATGTTTTTTGAGGAATTCTGAATGCATTAAGATTTTTAAAAAAAGTTGACTGTAAAAAATTGTCTATTACATTCAATTATGGCAATGGTTTATTACCTCTTTGCGCTGATTTTTTTTTTGTAGGTAATATAGTGTATAGGGTAAAATGAATGGCCGCCACTGAGGGACTAAAGATAAAGCATGTACTCAACTTCTCTTATTATTCAAGGACGCCTAAACGTACCCTGAAAGTTTAGGTTATTTTACTCTGGTTCAAAATTTCAGGCAACTGGATTTAGTTGTCAAAGATTTCATTTAACTTAATTTCATGTTACATGGGTGGCTGCCTACTTGGAATTATCAGGGAGTTTTTTATTCTCAAAAAGTCTGAGACATTTCGATAAAAATCGGGGAATTTTTTAAAACTATTTTTTAAATTTTTCCTAATATCTTACCATTCATTATACGTACTTCTTTTAGTAGGAAAATTGTTACCAAATGGTCGAAATATTGCCAACTTAGCAATACTTAGCCAGCATCAAATATTGCTAGATTATAACCCTGACAAATTAGATAAGAATGCGGAATGAAACTCTTCTATGGTTGCTAAATGAAGAAACTTTTGATCTTTTTGGAAACTATGCAGTTCATGAAAGTCAAAGAATATAGGGATTAGAATATTTTCTCTTCATAAAAAGCAGAGAAATCATTTTCATTACTATCATTTTTTGAGGCATTTTGTTTTGAATTTCCCTGGAATGCTTTGTAATGTAATAAAAAGTACAATTCTCATACATGAAATAATTTAAAATGGCTGTGGAATTCATTTTATAATTAATTTCATTATAGCTGCTCATCCACTGAAAGGTTGATGAATAAGCCTTGGAACTATTTTGTATATAAAGACACTTGTTCTATATGCGAATAATTTCCATGTGTTTATATTTTGTTTTTATTGTCTTTTTTAATATAAAATGTATTCCTCAATATTTGTGGGCTTGTTTTAATCTCAATATTAATTTACTTTTCTCAAATCTGGTTTTATTGATCTTTAACTTTGTTAATAATTGTTATACTTATGTAATTGTTTTACTTTATTTTAAGTATGTATACATCCTTTTTTTTATTTTTAATCCAGTTTAGTACATAGTGTTAATGAATCCGTTGTCTGTGTGTATATATTAGTTATAGATCTGCGTTATTTATGAAATACATATTAAACGATGGACACGGGACGTTAAAAAGAAAAATTTGTAATTTTTATTCTATCATCTTCAAATTTTAACGGAATATTGGTAGCATAAGTAGAAGTCTGATTGCAAAGTTTTAGAAAAAATAATTATTAGTTTTAAAGTTAGGTAAAAGTATGGTTTTTAATTGTTTGTAGTTAGAACGTTCCTTGTGAACGAATTTTAATTTTTTAATTAAATTTTTACCTGAATGCATGGTTCAAAGGCGTTTGAATAAATTAAAGTAGTTGTAATTGTATAAAAATATTATGTAGGTACTACAGTATTTACTAAATTTTTATTTTGTCTCTTTAAATTTCTTCAAAAGAAAAACATGCTTTTTGTTTGTTCAATTATTAAAAAATTAAATTAAGATATTGAGTTAATCAAATGCATTTTGAATTAAAGAAGACACATCAAAGTGTATCTAAAAAAATTTTTAACAATGCCGACTGGTGGAAGAAACCTTTTGAAATGGTGAGAATATTTAAAAATTCCTTTTCGAGAAAAAGAAACTTTTTCAACGAGAACTACATGTTGATTTAGTTCTCATTGCAAAGTTATTAAAGCAAAGTTGCACCTTTGCAAATTCATAATCTCATTACTCTGATTTAAACATGGTTTGTTTCCTGTTACTTTAATATCTGAAAAACCAAACAATGGATTTTGAAGCATTTTTCTCATTTTGAATCCTCAATAAATTACATATTGCCTTGAAATGTTTCAAAATATTTTCTGGTGGCCTCCCTGTCCACTTGTATCTCAATTGAAAAACTAAATCCATGCACCTGAGAGAAACAATTGGATAAACTTTCAATTTTTTTTTTAAAACTAGAACCGGGAAATTTGAAAAATGTATGCTCTGTAGCACACAGAATGCAAAAAATTCTTAAACTTAATCCTTTTTCTTGTTATAATTTTTCTAAAGGTATCAGTCTAATGAAGGAAACCCTAATTTTTGGTCCTTTTTTTTCCCCCTTTATTTTTTAGTTTTAGCTCATTTTTCTCAATCAATTTCAGCTCTTTTTTCATTTTCTTTCATTTTTTGTATATTTTCAATGATATTTTACATTTTAAGTGCACTTTACATGTGAATTTCATGTTTAATCTTATTTTAAATATTCTCCCAAAACAAGTGTTGATGTTGAACAGAGTTTTTAAAATATTAAAAATTTGCTTTTGGTCTGCCATCTTTCAACTTCAGTAATATTAAATTTTTGTTGCTATAATGCTATTCTGATGTTTTTGAAGACTGTAATTACAAATTGATACATTTCTATTCATCTGGTTTTTATTTACATTTTTTTTATAAACTATGTTTGTTTTTTTTACTAAATTTTTAAATGCAGATTTTTGCAATTTAGTTTTTATATATAAAAATTGCCAATATGAAACTTGCTTTCAAAAATTTTTGAGAAAATTTTTTTTCATTTTATGGTTATTTGAATTTTTTTTTTTTTTTTTGCATTTTATAAGGGCAGTTTTTAACATCCTAGCCTTGCTTCTCAGTGTTATTTAAAGGAAAATGTTTCCTTCTTCAGTGAATGCAGTATATATTCCCATATACATTAAGAGATAACTATTTTAATATTTCAATGTATTTTAGCTATTTGACTCACTCACAGTTCTACAAACAGAAAATTCTATTCTAAAGGATGCTTTGGACTCAGCAGAAAAGCTTTTAAAAATGGTGAGTTGGAAGGAAAAAAAACTGATTTCTCTTAAGGAAAGAACTTAATTCAGAATCAAATATAGTTTTCAAACTTCTGTTTTGAAATGTATTAAGCCTGTAAACTTGTTTCAATTCATTAAGAATTGAAAAGCACTTTATGGGTTTTTTTTTAGTGGTAAAATATTTTTAAGATTGATTTATAGGAAGAAATTCCTTTAAATTTATTACCTAAATTTATTTTTGTTTATTAAATTTATTTTTAAGCTCATTTTGAAAGTTTTTTTTTCTTGTAAAAATAAATACTATACTATATCAGTATTGCACATGCTTTTTTCTAATTTGAGAATCATGCGTTATAAAAGCAGAGCAACAAAATAAGTGATTTTTTTTTCTTCTAATTATATTTCTCTGATGTTGCAGTGAAATTAAACTCTAAAAAATGCTCTAAGCAAAGATTTGTTTTACGACGTACAAGTATCTCACTTAATAATGAAAGAAATTGATGAATTATGGATGATGAGTAGTTGTTCAACACTCCAAAACAGTCTGTTTGGTTTTTAAAATAGTTTTGTTTCCCTCTCACACTTCAAAAGTCTGTTCTCATCATATATTCTGTTTCAAGATTCAAAAATAAAGAATACTTTACTTCTATTCTGAAATAAAAATTAGCTTTGCTTCCGTTCTGAAATAAAAATTAGTTTTAGGATGATTTTTATGTATAAAAGAATTTAGAAAATCGAATTAATAGTTATGAAGAAAAAAAAGAAACTTTGCTTACAGTTTCTAGGGGGAGGGGGGTTTACTGAATAGCTAGTTGAAATATTCATTTTTAGCTTGCCTACTTTCACAAAAGAGATTTTAGTCTGCATTAAAATGAATTTTCGCATTTTTGATCTTTAAAAATGCTGTGGGTGCATAACAAGCTATAAAGCCTTCCCAAGGGAGGTCAAGGCAGATTTTCTCTGTGAATATCGCATTATCTCAAGATCATTGGCTCGAATCAGACTTATAATCTGACAAAACTTTGAAACGTATGCTACCACATGCATGCCAATTGGATTCTTTTGATTTCGCCATTTCAAATTTTTGGAACGGCGCAGAAATCTGCTAATATCGCGATTTCAATATCAAACATAGATTTTTGTACTTACATGATTTAAAAGTGATTCGTGTTGACGTCATTTATAAATCCAATATCGCGATATTTGCTTTAATCTAATATTTCCGCGTTTTTAAAACCCAATATCGTGATTCATATTCACGAGTCTTTAAAATCCAATAGTGCGATTCGTAATCTCGCCCTTGTAAAATCAAGCATCGATTTTCGTATTTAGGGGAGAGTCAGGTACCCCAGCCCACTGTCAATTTCATATGTATAGAGTATTTTTTCCAGTCAATGGGCCATCAGACATTAATTGTTATATTAAAAAAAGATTAGTTTCAAGTATTTATGCAGCTGGTAACATGGTAAACAATAGTTTTGAAAATGTTGAATACAGTAGTCGTGAAATTAAAAAAAAATTGGTTGAATGTTTCGATTAAACTTCATTTTAATGCTAAAAAAATAATTTTTTCTATACATACAGCATTAAAGTATGTAGTCTTAAGTTTAATTTGCACGAAGAAAGAAGTTTATATGTGAAAAATTGTTCGAGTAATTACAAATTTACAAAAAAATTGGATTTCGGGTAGCCCCGCTCACATGAATGTCGGGTATCACCGCCCAATTTTATTTCGTCGATAAATGTACGGTTGCAAAGATTATTATTTTATTGCTTCAAATTTGAATGTTATATGCATTTTTAACAACAAATATATGTTTTAATATTATATGAAACATAAATTTATATATTTAAAAATGAAAAATTAAATATTTTTAAAATGTAATTGATATATCCAAATTAAATTTAATATCAAGAAATCATAAATATTATGATAAGCTATTTGCTTACTTATTTATTTTCACTTATTTGTGAACGAATCAATCTACAGAAGCATTTGAATGCAATCAAAATACAAAGTGAATTTGTAATTTTATAAGAAGTATTTTATATTAAGTTTATAAGAAGAGATCAACCAAATAAGTTTATATTGAAAAACAACTATTGTTATTAATTATTGTTACTTAAATTAAATTATTTTCGTTGAATATTTAATATAAATATATATTAATATTATAATATATTAATATACATTATAATGATAAAAAGTATGACATTTGTTTAAAATGATAGAATTCACTAAAAGTATGTAATAAATAAAATAATGTTGTGATAAAAATGACAAATGAGGTTTATCTATTGTCAATACATTGGTCATTCTCATTTACACCTGAAAAAATAGCCAAAAAACACAATTTTTGTAACTGGGCGGGGCTACCCGACACATTTTGAAAAGAGCTGAAAAACATGTTTTTTTAAATTTCTATTTTTTTAAGTTTAACTATTCTTTTTTTGGTTTATTCTTTTTGCATTATTTAATTAGATGATAAAACAATAGAAACATACAAAAATGTTGATTATTACTCAGTATTATACAGAAATATAAGCAATACTCCTTAAGTGAGTGGGGCTACCTGACTCTCCCCTATATGTGATTTAGACACTGCGATTTGTATTCACATGATCTAAAAATTACACTTCGTGGTTCGTATGGACGCAATTTAAAAATTCAATATTGCAATTTGTATTTTTACGTTTTAAATCCTGTATCGTGATTCATATTCGCGCGATTTTAAAATCAAATTGTTGGGTAAATACTTACTAAAACAACACTTCTGCACTCACTTCTCGTGCTATTTTAATGAGAAGTGAATGCAGAAGTGTCGTTTTAGTTTTGAACCAGCGAAATGTCTCTATTCTTTTTAAGAAGTAAGTTTTTTTCATGAATTAGTTACCATAAAGGTATGATATTCTTCATTAGTAGGAAATTTTATTATAAATGTTAATTCAATACGTTAAATATGAAACATGTTGTCATTTGATATCGATTTTTTGCTCATTAAGCTTTCAGTTTGTGTCAGGCTCCCTAATTTTGTGGCCAACAGCACTATTGTGCTCAATTAGTACATAATTAAATACAATGAATACAAGTTAAGATTAAATAGGTGATAAAACTTTTTAGGTATCTCTCATTTAGCACCCAATCTTGAAACTGACCCATGTTTGATTATATAGAATGCAGCACTCTGTATTTTGTATATAAAAATTTCTACAAAGCAAAGTTCTATTGCAATGTTTCACCATTGTTAATACTCCAAAACTTTATTAGAATAGTTTAGATTTTATGTGTTTCCTTCGAAGATAGATTAAAATTGGTAATTTTAATATCTTTCCACAAAAACTGTTTCTAAAGTGTATTTGTTGAATTTAGAAAAATATTGAATGAAAATGCATTTGACTCTAAGTTAAATTTTTCTTTTCTTTCAGGAGGGTGTTTTGGATTGATTTTTTCTAATATGCTTAAAATATTCTGTGGTGTATCTTTTCTCTTGTGATAATAAAATTTATTTTATATTTATTATTTATTGGAATTATGATGCTTTCTGAATTTTCTCCATTTGAATGTAGTGAAAATTCACCTCTTTCAAAGAATTTCATAAATTCACTCTCTTAAAAGAATTCACTGACAACACGTTTAAGCTGGTAAGACTTTAGTTTTGATCCTTTAATGCTAGGAGACAAGAGCCTTGTATATCAGAGCGAATACTCAAGAGTTTTCATCTGTTTTGCATTCTCCGTTGCTGGCAAGAATACTTTGCACATCCAAATATTGTGGCGGAGCATTAGGTGGGACTGAAAACTTCAACAAAAACTGAAATAAAAAAAATATAACATGATACGCAACATAAGTATTTTGACCTTGAAAAAAATATATTAATTTGTCTTTCAAATTTCTTCTAAATTAAACTTTGCAGAGTTCGTCACTCTGTTAATTTAGTCTAAAAAGTAAAGCATTCCCGCAACAGTGGACCAGGTAATCGACGCTATGATTGTGGCAATGTGGTCAGCATTGCTTTTTGACCGCTTTTAAATCCCAGGCAAGCTGACTATGGGTAGGCCGCCACTGGGAATGAAACACCAGTTCTTCACAATGATTTCTTGAAAATCATTTTTCTACAGTGTCCCGTATACTCCAGTAGTTCAAGGTCTTAATGCAAAATTGAATATTTTGTGATTTGTGAAAAGGAGTTCTTCTCATTTATTATAGAAAATGATCCGTGGAGAATTATTAAAAAAAAAGTTGTTGCCCAGAATTGCCCTTACAGATTGTATTGATGAATATGTAAAATAATTAATAAAATGTATTGAGTTATTTATGCAATTGGACGATATCACATTACGAATTCATTTTGATTCATTAGTTTATTCTCTTAAAAAAATTAATAAATAAAAAACGATACTCGTAAATGAAGATTGAAAAACACTCATTTCGAGCTGTATCCAGATTTAAATATTTGTCGACAATATGCTAAATGATTTTTTTTTTTAACAGGCATATTTAGAAAAATAAAGAGCTATATAGTGAAACATTTTAAAATTTCATTTCTAATATATTATTGTGATGGATGGTGATGTGTATTAATGACTGAATGTAAACAATAACAAGCTTTCTAAAACCGGAAGAAACTTCAGGCGTATCCCCCAGTGGCGTAGTGAGGGGTGGGCAAGGGGGGTCATCATGCCCCGGGCGCTACTNACGCCACTGGTATCCCCCCCCCCGCTTATGATATGCTTACGAACTGATATGTAAACAGGCTTAATATTCTAGGAAGTTTTATTATTATGGTTTGTGATTAAATGTATGTGCAAATTTACAAGAACAAATTTAACGAAATTAATATCACAACATAGTGTAAGGTTTGCCATGTTTTGAGCGTTATCCCTTATTGACTCTATTGGTATGAAATATCGCACTTGTAGCAACCGATTCCCTGTGGTGCCACCCATGTCCCCACCACTGACATCAACGAACAGTTCGAGTTCGGATATGGATGCTGAAACATGACTCTTACCCAGAGTTTTCCTTAATTTTAATTCTTTTAGTTTTTGTCAAATGTAATTCATGTTTGTATCTGTGTTTATTATTAAATTTCTTTATTACGTGTACTTCTTCATTCACTTTTATCGTAATTTGAGTTAGCCGGTATTAATTTTCACTACACAATATATTTTTTCGTATAGCATGCTTGCGGAGTCTTATGAATTCATTTGTTTGTTTCGTTGAAATTTAAATTGAAAAAACGCGTATTGTAAACACTACAAATATATTATTGGATGGCGCGCTTTTTAAAGATTAGGAGTAAAATATTAAAAGTGATAACCTAGAAGTTCTAAGACTAATTTAACCCTTTTACGCGATCTGTGCCTCGCTTTATAGGATCAACCATCCATAAAGGAGAAAAAATTTTCATATGGGCTTTTGAGAGCTGATTAAGTAATCGAGAAACAGGCGAAGTTCAGTTAACGACTGTATACTAAATTTAAGTCGTGTTTAAATTTTTAGCGAAGGGCAACAGTTTAAGTGCCTTTCACTCGAGGTAAAGTTGCAATTTGAAACTGGAGTCGTCAAGAGTTATTTGGACTTTAGAATGGACACATAACTTTATTATGGGTAGTGTTTTCTTCCCTAGGGTGAGCTGCAAGCTCTCTACTGCCTATACTTCTGGGTTTCCGTTGTATTTTGAAGCCATGTGGCTCACAACGTGATCCTTTGTTTTTGTAGGACTCTCTTGAGTAGTACTTCTTGTGTGCGTGTATTTTTTTTATGAGATTTATTATTTGTGTTTTAAAAAAAAGAATCCTTATAAGAATCGTCATTTAAAATAAACTAGTCAGCGAGCATGTGCAGTTACTTGATAACTTACCTTCGTCGCTCCTTTCCAACTTAAGTCCAGATTATAAGTAAAAAAATCTGAAGAAGACGGATTAATGTGAACATTAACGGGTAACATCCCCTCCGGTTCGAAAAGCATCTCCATTTTGTTCGAATCCAATTGACCAGCGACATTCGGTCCTTTCCTGTACTTCATTGTCATACAGAACGGCTGGGATGGTAAAATGGCTTTGTTGAAACTTAGAGAACTACTTTCTCCGCTGTTCAACACAATATGTAGAATGTTTCCTGTAAGAAGGACAGAATCGAGGGTTGTATTTATTTTGTAAGAAATATATCATGAGTATTCATTGCAAAATATATGTAATGGAGATAAAGATAAGCTCCCTGAACAAAGACAATAAATCGTACAAAATCATTAGAATCTTAGAGAAATCCTTAAAAGCATAAGCATGAATGGATTGGATTATAGGTTAAGTCCGCTCAGAGACATTACCAACCCCCAGCAGAAGGTAGGGGAAGATTTCAGTATCGTGATCTGTGGCAGAATATTCTTTGCAACTTCCCGGCAGCCCCTAAGAAACTTTAAAAAAAAAAAACACACACACACACATTCAGTAAAGGACCAACTCGAAAGGTGTAATTAGTAGCTATCCCCGATCCAACATATAGTACATGTTTTTTTTTTTTTTAAGTAAAGTTTAAAATCTATTTGGCGATTGTAGTTGGCTCGACTGATCACGATACGAAATATTCCCGAAAGTAGAAGAGTCAAAATTTATCTGCGACCCGAGTGCAATCAAGTGGAGACTTACTATTGTAAAAACTGGGCTTGCCCAAACTAATAGCAAAATTAAAATTTGCAAATGGAAGATGAAAATTCAATACAAAAAATGAATTTTTAATTCTACATTATGACCATATGTTTTTAAATTAACATCAAAATGTTTATTTAATCAATGGTCTGCCTTTTTAAATAAGCAGAATGTCGAGACCTACAGTCAAACATCAAGACAATAAACTCATATTGCTTATCTGAGACTGGATTTAATTTTGATATTTTACGTATTCATATGGTGTAGTGTAGGGGTGCATGCCAAAGTATTTAGACACACATATTGACAGTAATTGTAGGTAGTAATTGTTACATAAACATCATTGCTCTGGGCACTAAATTCTTTCTGTCAGTTAACTTTGTAATATCTTCGCATAAAATTAAATACTTTAATATGTTTAAAATTAGAAACTGCAAAACTGATTACTTAAGAAAAAAACAGAAACAATTCATCAGAAAAAAAATTTAGATAAAGTTAAATAAGTAAAAACTATGGGAAAATTCATGTTTTTTTTATCATATTACATAATACAAAAGTCCATTTAAACGTAAATTTTAACATTAAAAAATTTGTTCATGGAATTAAATTATAAAAAAAATAAATATTCTAGTTATAAAAAAATTGCAAGTTAAAGACTTTGATTTAAATAAAGTTTATAGGGTTAAAAATGATTAAAACAAGAATCCTTCAGCAGAAAATAAGATTTAGCATTTAGTAGGGCATATCCTTTAACTTTAAATTAATTATAAGAGGTAGGGATTGAGAGAGGGGAGAAAAAGAAAACATTAATTTTGAAGAATCCTTAATAATAAAAAGATGCTTGTTTACAACTTTTTATGACGAATAATTTTTTAACATGACGCGTACTATTTACAATTAATGCACATATATATTAACAATTGTTAAAAGTTACATTACTTTACGAAGCTTATCTTGATTAAATTTTTTTACAGTTAAAATTTAATGATATACAAATCATTTCCCAGCATATGATCATAAATGATATAAAATGGTCTAAATAGGTAGAAAAATGGTTCAAAAAATTTCTTAATGGTTATCTTGCGATTTGCAGAAAAAAAGAAAAAAACTTTTAAATATTGCGATAATTTTATGTACTTGATCATGCGATAGCTCTTTCGAGCCATTAAATGAAAATTGAATGATTTTGTTTAAAGACTGCTCTTGTAATTTTGAACAGGCCAAATTCATTCTGGAAAAGTCTTGACAGAAGCTCTTGTTGTGGGTAATATTAGGGCAAATAACTTCATCAGTTTTGGAGCCTATCCCCCCAAGATGGTATTCTTCTTTCTTGATTTTTAAATTGCGTGAATACAAATAGCGATGTATTATTTTTAAATTGCTTGAATACGAATTGCTATATGTGATTTTTAAATTGCGTAAATAAAAAAACGCGGTGCGTGGTTTGTTAAACAGAATGAATAAGAATCGAGATGTGGGATTTTAAATTGCGAAAAGACGACTCACAACATATGATTTTTAAAATGCGTGAATATTAGTGCCGGATTTCCCATTAGGCATTGGGGGGGAGGTCCCCCTTAAAATGGATTTTTTGAAAATAAATTTTAAAAAATATAAGAAAAACAAATGATTTTATTTTTTAAAAAAATAAATTTCAAATATATATTAATAAACTACGATCATTTTCTTGCATAATGTTAATCATATTTATTTATTACTTATTTTAGTTATTATTTATGACGATTTGGAAGATTTTTATTCTGAACCGAAACAGTTTCAGAGTAACATAAAATCAAAATTCCCATCAAAAACTCAGTTCACTCATTCTGAACTTCATGAAACTTTATTTCAAGGCAAACTTGGATCTGTTTTTCCAAATGTTGAAATTGCTTTTCGTATTTTTCCAACTCTTATGATAACAAATTGTTCTACGGAGAGCTCGTTTTCAAAAATGAAACGAATCAAGAGTGAGTAAAGAAGCGTCATGTTTCAGAAACGATTAGACATGCTAAGTTTGATGTTTATCGAATCAGATGTTCTTCGTGAATTTAATTTTGATAACATTATAGATGAGTTTATTGATCGCAAAAGCAGACAAAACGATTTTTTAATACCAATTTTATAGTGATTTTGTAAAGTGTTAATAAATTGCAAAATGTTATGATTATTTTTTAGTTCTAATTTAACAAAATAAAGTGAATTATTATCATTTATTTTAATTTTAAATATGCTTTCTTAAATGAAAAGATATATAAATACTTTTATATTTGAATAAATAAAAAATATACGAGAAAAAAAATTTAATCTATTCTAAGGGGCCCCCAAAATTTGAATGGTCTAGGGCCCCACGTACGCTTAATCCGGCACTGGTGAATATGAATCGTGACATGTGGTTTTTAAATTTCGTGAATACGAATCGTGATCGATAATTTTTAAATCTCGTTAATGTTAATACGAATATTGTTAATACGATAATGTTAATACTATGTGCAATTTTAAGATCGCGTAAATACGAATTACGACGTGTGATTTTCAAATCATGTGATAACAAGAATAATAGGTTGGAGTGTGTTGTTAAACTTGCACATGTTTATGGGACTAAAGAAATATGCACGTGTTTGAATTATTTATTTATTATTATTTTTATTTTTTTTTGCAAAAGGGACCGTATTTAATATAAATGTATACATCTCGTTTTTTTTTTCTTAAATATTATTATTATTTCCGGGAAGGTGTCGATTTTGCTAAGATACGTATTACTTTTTAAGTTACGAAAAAAATTTATAACAGAATCGAATTTCACGATTTGCAATACTGTGTTTTAAGATATCAGGATATTCTAAATCACAAGTAAAAATGTAGCAATAACGGGAAAGAAAACACGTTCGAAAAACTTCTTATATTTATGTTAAAATTGGCACGAAAAGAGCATGTAAAAAGTAATTATTTTAATGTGTTATTCAAAACTCGCATGCTGTCAAATTATAGCATTAAAAATAACAGAATTTTTTTTAAAAATCACAGAGAAAAGCATAGTAATAAGTTATTACTAATAACTACCAAAAAATTATCAAAATCCCTTTATATTTACGATGAAATTGGAGCAAATAAAGCGAGTCAAAAATTTATGTATTTAAATGCATGATTTGAAATTAAAGTGTCACATTAGCATATTAAAAATATCGGGACATTCAAAACCTTGTAGAAATGTGTAGCAATAATTGGCAAAATAACGATTTTGGTACAAATAAACCACTCCAAAAGATGGTTATCTAAATGAGCGATTCTTTACTCACGATTCGTAATAATATCGTGCTAATATATCGAAATTTTAAAAACCACGCGGAAATGCGTAGCAATGACTGCCGAATAAAGGATCAAAAGTCATTTAGATTTTCCATGAAGTTTGCACAAATAAAGCGTTTTATAACTCTCAAAAATCGTGATTTCAGAAACTAATGTCAAAATGGGTAGCAATAGCTACAGAAAAGTCATTGGATTGATTATGAAATGGGAACGTCAAAAGTGATCGTATATCGTAATTCGTAATAATGGCGTATTAAAAATATTGGGAATTTCAAAACTATGCGTAAATCCGTAGCGTTAACCATCGAAAACCTACATTGATTGAGAATGGGTGCATCAAAAACTTAAATGCGTACATTTCAAATTTCCGATTTTTTTTATTTTGTTCAGATTGTGGCCTCGGGCAGCATATCAAGGGTTGGCGGGCCGCAGGTTATGCACCCCTAGTGTAGTGAATTTGTTATTAAAATGTTTAGTACTTGTTATTAGTGCAACACATGCTAATATTAAAATAGAAAGCAAAGGTGCATATCGCAATGAGATTCCCTGCAAGTGACGTAGTGTGTGGGTATCTCGATCCTGATGGGTTGTCGAAACGTGGTATTTGTTTACGTTAGCAACTGCTCTTTCCATTCTATTTCGAGTAAGACAAGCCCATCAAATATCAATTCTCTTAAGTGAAACATTTTATATTCTTTCACAAAGATTTCAATTCCTTCACTCTATATTTCTTACTTAACACAAAGACAGGCACGAAGCCATGCAGAACATATACAAACTAATTATGCATCGAAGTAGCCAAGTACACAAACAAAAATATTATCACGGTAACAACAAAATAGATAAATAATAAATCTAAGTTAAATAAAAGACTTATAAGAGAAAGAATTATTATTTCAGCACATTCCATGTGTGATAGCTCAACTTCAACAACGCCATTTTGCTTACAAACGATCAGCCGACGTTATAGGTTTCTCTTTTTCCCTCTCACTTTCAGGCATGGTCTTACCAGATAAAGTCTTTCTGATCTTCCAATTATTGACCCCTGTAGCAGACATGGGGTTGTCAGATAGGCTGCTTTTTCCGAAATCGGCATAAAAGATACTTTTTCTTGCATTTCGATACATTGGTACGTCTTTATCACCCAGTATACCTGAAAATAGAAAATTAAATGCATTTTCTTCGTTCATCTCATCTCTTCTATATATTCCTTTTTTCGTTTTATCGAGAAAATAACCTAATAGAGAGACTAATGCTAAATAACACGTTTTTACCAAGAAGGAAATATGAAATTTGTAATTTTGCACAAAATGTTCCTCATCGGGTTAAAAGGAAAAACTGAAACAGTTTCATTTTGATATTTTGTAATGAATGATAATTTGGAATAATCGCTAAATGACACCTTCCCACTCAAATAGAAGCCTCAAATTAGAATTTTTTTTTTATTTTGATACTTGGTAATCTGCCTCACTGACAATATTGCTACAAAACGCCCACCAATTACCACCATGTGTTTGGCCTAATATTCCGCTAATAGGTGCTTATGCAAGTGGGGATTCATGCAAGCGGCGTATGTCACTCCAGCAAATTGGTCCCGCGGGTAGGGCAGCAGAATTTTTTCGGTCTTTCTGCGACAAGCTTCCCTAGCACTAATATTTTGCTTTAAGATACTTTTAATTACAACCTTTACAAATTTAAAGTAACAGAAATGTTGTGTTTATAGAACAAAGTAGAGAATAAAAATTTTAAATTTTAAAAGTAATATTTTTTTTAAATTCTAATATTATAGGCGATATTCTCGCATTTTGTAGGCGGAAAAATGCAATTTCGAATTTTGTAAATCATTACACAAACTAAAAATCGTAAAATCCGTGCAGAACTCCCAAAATAAAGATCACGAATCACTCGAATAGGTCTCTTTAAAAGACAGATACAATAGGTCTCTTTAAAAGACAGATACTTAAATAAGTGTATATAAAATAGGGTGTTCTTTAAATAAATAAAAGAAAGAACATCTTTTCTGGACCAAACCTTTCAAACTTTCGCGATTTCTGCATTTTTTTAAAATTATTAACTTGAAATTATAGCTGAAGTCAGTTATTACTTATTCTTTTCTTAAATCTCAAATGAGAATAGAAAAATCATTATTTCTTTCCTTTCTGATGCGCAAGAAAGAAATATTTGGAGAAAAAATTCTGCAGGAAAAAAATTATTTCATCCAAAACGCTGTAACATTCTGCGACAATGTCGTCGTGTAGCAGCAATTCTGTCACGGGGAGGGGGGCAGAGTTTGAGTACCCGGACCAACACACTGCGGTCGACGAATTCAAAAGTGGCTTCTAACCCTACGATTTTCAAATAGTGTTAAGAGCATTGCTGGAGGTAGCAGGACATATCGCTGCTTCAAAACTAAAACGACACATCTGCAGGCATAATACGTTTGCAGATGTGTCGTTTTAGTTTTGAACCAGCGATATAGAATTCGTATAGGCAATATCGGGGAATTCATGTTGGTGAATGAGCTAGAGGCAGCCGCGGCTGCTTATAGTATTATAAAATGGAGAGGTATTAAGANGAGGTACAAGGACATATCGCTGCTTCAAAACTAAAACGACACATCTGCAGGCATAATACGTTTGCAGATGTGTCGTTTTAGTTTTGAACCAGCGTTCGTTTAGGCAATATCGGGGAATTCATGTTGGTGAACTAGCTAGTGGCAGCCGCAGCTGCTTATACTAGTATTATAAAATAGAGAGGTATTAAGAGAATTTCACTATACTGAAAAATAAACATTATAAAAATGAAAAAGTATACTGGATATTAACAGAATAATAGTGAATAGAAAAATAGCATTATAAAATTGGGTGGGATATTAAAAAAGTTGTCGTATATTGATATATTACGAGAATTTGAAAAATAATGTTTTAAAATCGAGATGTGTCAGCGTAGCTGTGTATTTGTTGTCTTGATGAGGTATCGTGTTCCATCTTCGCAGCTCGAGGAAAATGTTTGATCTTTTATTAATTATTTTAGTAATGTTTTCTAGAATGTTTCAGTATTTATAGTTCTTTGGTTGACTGAAGCAAACTGGAACTCCGGTGTATCCTTCCATGCTATGCTCTAACGAGGAACAAACTTAATATTCTTACTTATTATTGTAATTTTTGTTCTAATTGACGCAAAATTTTACCACTCAGAAGAGTTTCTGCTAAATTTTAACAGACCGTCAGCCTAAAGCAAATTTAAGAAAATTATTATCACAATTATTCAAAGTGTAAGGTTTGCAACGTTTTGAATCCTTATCTGGCTATAATTGTGTAAAATATTACCGGTTGTTGTTTTTTGTGTAGGATTATTGGCGATCGAAATGGGATACAGCCCTTACGAAAATTAAGGTATATTTAAGGTTGATTTGAGGTATCGAGGTTGTTTTGAGGTATATTTAAGGTTGCTGAGAAAACAGCAATAAAAATTATACCTCGTAAAGGTTGTAAATAAGGTATGAGGTTGTTTAATATACACTTCAGCTTACTTTGAGGTTATTTAAAATTCACCTCAAATCAACCAGGTGGATGAGGAGATTTTCAAGGTATACTAGGTTGATTTTCTGACACTTGTAACAAAAGAGGAATTTTTGAGGTATAAATGTTTTTACCTTATTTCAACTAAAGATTGAGGAGTATGAAGTCATTTTATTTATACCTAAGCTTATTTTGAGGTTGTTTTAAATTCACTTCATATCAACCAGACTGATGAGGTGATTTCTAAGGTATACGAGGTTGTTTTTCTTACACTTAAACAAAAGAGGTATAAAAAAATTTACCTTATTTCAACTATCGAGAGTGAGGTATTTACGAGGTATAAAAAAATATACGTTTTTTCAACTAAAGAGAGTGAGGTATTTATGAAGTCATTTTATTGATACCTAAGCTTGTTTTAAGGTTGCTTAAAGTACACTTCATATTAACTAGTCATATTAACATTTATTAATTTAGTTTTATCACTTTTAATCAAATATGATTCAATTTTCAAACTTAAATTTCATTATTTTTGTTTTAAAGACGCGTCTTGATCTAAAATGATTTAAGTCGGAGGATATTCTTAAAGGCTATTGTAGTAGGCTTAGCAATAAAAGAGAACAATCGGAATATTCCTCGTCGATGTTTAGGTAACGTTACTGGTGAATCGTTACAGCAGGTTACGCATAGTATATTTTATTGTTTGTTATTCATTCAAATCTAACTATTTTTTTTATTTTGCTTAAATGTATATGTTTTAACGTAGCACTATGCAAGCTGATTAATTGAGTAGAATGTTCATAATTTATCTTATAAATAAGTCAATGAAAATTGAAAGATTTTTAAAATAGTAATTTTGCTTTGAAATTCTACTATATCTGTAAGCTAATCGTTTGCTTAGATATCTGTATGCAAAGTAAATATTGTTGTTTATGAGTGAAAATATGTATAATAANTTGTAGGCTTAGCAATAAGAGAGAACAATCGGAATATTTCTCGTCGCTGTTTAGGGTAACGTTACTGGTGAATCGTTACAGCAGGTTACGCATAGTATATTTTATTGTTTGTTATTTATTCAAATATAACTATTTTTTTTTTCATTTTGCTTAAATGTATATGTTTTAGCGTAGCACTATGCAAGCTGATTAATTGAGTAGAATGCTCATAATTTATCTTATAAATAAGTCAATGAAAATTGAATGATTTTTAAAATAGCAATTTTGCTTTGAAATTCTACTATATCTGTAAAATAATCGTTTGCTTGGATATCTGTATGCAAAGTATATATTGTTGTTTATGAGAGAAAATATGTATAATAACACTGCATTTTAAATCAGATTAACATGCAATTTCTTTTTGTAATATATATATATATATTTACAGAGCTTATCCCCTGGGAAATAGTTCTGAATTCATACCAAAAAGAAAAAGTAATCCTTCAAAATAAACTACAGAATTTATGTAATTGTTGATAACAATAGTTTGCCAGATATCGATAATTAAAAACTAGTAACTGTACTAGCTCTTTTTTTCATGTTTGATCACAAAACTGCTATTTTTCACCACATGTTATTTTTTCGCAACTTACCCACGTTATTATTTACTAAGCAGATTGTTATTACTTTTTAGAATATTGAGCAGAATTTACTAAAACCCGATTTAAAGCTTATATGACAATTTGTTTCAAGGTTATGTTCACTACTTCAAAACTTAGCGAATTTCGGAAATCTTAAATTTTTTAGAAATAAGTCATCAGTATAGTTTCTTATGCAATTTTAATACTGAATTGAATAAAAATCAATTGCAAATAAAAACATTTATTGTTGAAAGTTATATGCATTTTTTTGAATTTCATCCTATGGGATGTGTTTTTATATTGAAACAAATGTTTGTAACAACTAATTATTAGTTTTATTCTGCTCGGTATTATAAGTTATATGGGAGATATTATACTCCACTTCTTTTAAAAGTATTATTTCAAATCATTCTCTCTTAAACTTTTTCCTCACATAAAATTGCTCACAACTTTGAAATAAATGCTCCTTATCAGCTTGTAATTAGTTCTATTCGATTAAGAGTAAAAAAATAATAAAAATTGGTCCATAACTTCAAAATTTTAACTTATTAAACGATTGTTGTTTCTTGATTACATTGATTAAAGAATATTTTAAGAATAATTTTTTAAGAAACTCTGATGTGATTGACAATAACGGAAGTCCTTTTCTGAATCAGCGTCAAAAATTTATTAAAAAGTTTCATGAACTTTGACAAAAGGTTTAAAAATATAGCTTAGGTTTATTGAGTTTAAAGATTTGTAACAAAAAAAGAAAAAAAATTCTAATTATCAAACTTACAAGTACCATAATGATACCAGATGTATAGGAAAATAAAAAGTGTTAAAATTTCATAATAAGATTGGAATTATATATTTGAATTTCTGTAAATGTCGTTAATGGTAGTATTTCCTTCAGTGTATTTAATTTTGTGGCTGTGGTACCTGTTATGCTTTTTAGCTACGAGGATTGAATAGAAATGGCAGAAGAGGAATGCTATTTATCTGAAAAAGAAAATTAATTTCCTCCAGCTAATTTAAATCATGAAAAAAACAATTTCTAATATTTTAATATTTCAAAACCTGCCACTATTATTGTAAAAATGACTTTCTTATTAATTCTTTTTTTTTTTCTTTTAGGTTCCAATAATTACAAGTTTCAACAGGTAGACGGAAACAGTGTTTAAAATAATTTTGTTGGTTTGTAAAAAAATGAAATTCTAGTTTTAAATAAAAGTAATTTGAATTTCAGCTGACTAATTATTTAAATTTGCAGTTCTTTACATAGCTTTAAAAATTCAAGCACTTTAGACTACTATCTTCTAAAAATATGAGTTCCCATGAATAATTTTTCCTAACTGTAGAATTTGGATAAGTGTTATTTCAAAATGATTTAATTCAATTATAGATGCAATTATTCAGGGTGCCAATTATGTTGAGATGGTGTTGGAGGTTGTATGGTATAGTGGAAGTTTAAGATTGTGATGAAAACAGAAGATGATGAAAATAACAGTTAAAGATGAAAACTGGATCATAATTAATAAAAGCTTTTATTTAGTATTATTTGCAGAGCTCGAGATACAAAAATTAAATGTTATCCATGATAATGTTCAAGGTTAAATAAATTTTGCATAGTAATATTAATAAGGACAGGCCATGGGAGACAAATCTCCCATGACCTATGTAATCAAAAGCCAAATTAAAAAGTACGTGTAATTTGTTCCCAACGGACACAGAAGCATGGGTAGGAGATCCAAAATTGGCGAATTATCAAAATAAAACATAGCCAAAACAAAGCCAACCAGCATATCAATATTGGGTTTAAAAGAATACCTTGGCGATCACGAGTCGCCAACAAATTTATGAGAATTATTACAATTATGCAACTGAAACATTTAGCAGTTGGAAATTAGAATAAGAAGTTATAAATAAGATTTTTGTTTTCGATTAGGCGCGACAGTGAATTAATAAGTCTGCCTAGTAATGAAATAAAAAGTATCCGTCACATTGATCTATAAGAGAAGAAAAAATATTTCATGTTCGTTTTAAAAGATTAAGTCTTTGATTTATTTTAAATATAACTAGGAGGCTCCGCCCCCTGCTCGCTAACGCTCGCCAACCCCCGAGAGTTGCTACGCAATCCTATGTGGTTCACGCCGTGAACCATGGCTCGCTGCGCTCGCTCGCCAATGAACACAATGTTCTAGCACAAAGACATAATATATTATCATCAAAGACATAGTATTTTATCATCAAAGACATAGTATTGTACTTATGTAGAAGAATTCTACCAATGTTCTTATTGGCTTTTAAAAAAGTATATTAGCTATTTAGATTGTACATGGTGAAAAAATCAAAACATTAGCTAAATAAGAAACATATTAGCAAAATAAATTATCAAATATTGCTTCACTAATATTCTGCATTTTAAAGCGTGAAAATTCAATGCATAAATAAACGCGAAATATAAAAAAATTCAATGCATTCAATACAAACACTTAAACGTTTTTTAGACGTTTAGGTAGCTCCCAGTAGAAAAATATCAATTCAACAGCGGCCTTTTAAAGCATTCTCACTTCAATTAATTAATTAATTCCTAATTGAGTTTAAATTAAATATTGTCATGTTTTTAGTGCATGAATCTGAATTGAACAACCTGATAATGCTCACTCTGGTTATTGTTTCCGTTTTTAAAAGCGCTATATGTTGAGCCACCCCACTAGATTTGCCATGTGACATTTTTAGCAGCAATCATTGGTCGATTTTCTAACGTTGCCCTTCGGGGAGTTGTAATAAGGCTTTTTTTTTGATGCCGTGTAAGAGAAATATATGTATAGATTCTATTAATAAAAATAAGCTTAAGTAATAAAAGATATTTTAAAAGATAGGAAATAAATATGTAATGCCAATAGTGGCATCACATCAATCTAATAGAATTACAGAAGAATTATGCATTTTGAAACTTTCTTTTATAGCTTAACAAAAGAAGCAATTACTGCCGAAGGTTTAATATTAAAAACTTCAGGTTGATAATTGACGATCTCTACTAGTGAAAAATATTTAATGATATACATTATTCTTCACATAATATCTTCATATATATTACATTTTTTATATAGTGAGGTTAAAAATTAATAAACTAGGTGGACCGTATAACACCTCACGTTTGGGAATTATTACCTTCGTAAGTATTAAAAAAAAACAGCTTTAGGTTGAGCTACATAAGCCTGAAGTGTAAAATGTCGCATCTTAGGTTGATAAATTAATACTTCTAAAAATACAAGCATATATACTTGAGGTTACGAAGTAATAACCTAAGGTAGAACATGGAACACATGGCGTTAATAAAAAATAACCTTTCCAAGTGTCAAAAAATACCCTTGAGGTTGATTTATAATGACCTGAAGTGTAAAATGACGCACTATAGGTTGAAAAATATATACCTCTACAAGCATAAAATTAGATACATGAGGTTGAAAAATAATTACTTTGGGTAGAACAAAATACACCTGAGCTTGATTTATAATAACCTGAAGTGTAAAATGAGACATCATAGGTTGAAAAATATATACCTCTACAAGCATAAAAATTAGATACCTGAGGTTGAAAAATAATTACCTGAGGTCGATCATAATACACTTCACGCTAGTAAAAAATTACCTTTCCAAGTATTAAAAAATACACCTGAGGTAGATTTATAATAACCTGAAGTGTAAAATGACACACCACATGTTGATAAATAAATACCTCTGCAAGCATAAAATTAGATACTTGAGGTTGAAAAATAATTACATTACCTGAGGTAGAACAAAATTCACCTGAGGTAGATTTATAACCTGAAGTGTTTTTGAACAAATACTTTCACAAGTGTAAAAAAATATACTTCAGGTTGATAAGTAATAACTTAATTTTGAAAATGAAACTAATTAAACACCTCAGGTTGAAACATGTATACCTCTGGAGATATATTTAAGGTATATTTGAGGTTGATTTTGAGGTATTCATTTGCACCCTTTTCAACCTGACGACGTATTTAAATAACAACCTCCTATATACCTTTAAAATATATATCGTTTATACCTCATTTATACCTCGATTTTTTCATAAGGGAGGTGGAGTAGAGCAGACTTATGGCAACATTTAGCATGCTTTCACCATTAGTGTGAGGAGAGTCATGGGAGAAGGTTAGTTTCTGTCGTGATTTTCAAATAGATTGAATACTTTTAAGTTAGGAAACAAAATAGAACTGAAAACTAAATTGAACATAGTTGTAAAAGAAAACGTCATGGAAATTTAAGAAAAATATTTTTGGCAAGTAAATACGAAAAATATTAAGAAAGGTGAAAATATCATAGTGCATTCCTGTACAACTGAGGGGAGAGTTAAGACTTGAAACCGAAACCGATCTTCTTTGCAGATGGCGTATTCAAACGTTGCTATCGCGTTCCTTTTAGGGTCTTTCGAATTCATTTGTTAATTGTTTCGTTAAAAATTAATTTGAAAGAATGAGTAATATTGCGAACATTACAAGTATAATAGCATTGAATGACGCGTTTTTCCAAGCCTGGGCGTAAAAATCAATCGGAAGTAGTAACCCGGAACGATGAATTTTAGCCTCTAGCGCCATCTTTGCTCAGCTTTATACGATCAACCATCCATATAAGGTCCAGTGAAATCGCCCTTAAAGTATCTTTATAAATCGGTGTTGGATTCCACGACAGTATTATATTATAAAACAGATACTTACGACACAGTCCTGGATAATTGTTTCGCTGTTTACAGGATGCACCGCAACATGTATTTGCAGGGCACTGAGAACAAGGTTTGCCTGTAGCATACACTGGTTTCGATATTATATTTCCACTGCCAAAAATAATAAAATGAAAAAAAAAATTATACAAGTTTTTATGAAATTCTTTTTAACATATTTGAATTAGAATATTATTGATAACAATTTTATATAATCTCTTTAGTCAGTCATTACGGCCATCGACCTCCAAAAACAACTAAAATTTAGTTTGTTTCAAAAGCAATCTTTTTTGGGCTTTTAAAACAAAATGCTTCTAGCCGATGTAGAACATATATGACGATACCCAGGCTAATGTGATCTACGGTATAAAAGCATAGTTAAATGTAGATCTTTTTTCAATGTGTGTCGTAGATTATACTTTTGCTTTCCTTATTCGAATATTTTATTTTATTTTGTGTAACCTTTATCTGTTTGGGAGGTTTATTTACGAGTCAAAACTTTCTTGATATCGTTAAGACTTTTCATTTCACTGCACAAAAATCAATGTTCGCAACGTGATATTTGCGCATTGTTATACATTATTTTCTCAGTTTCCTATTTTCAAAAAAAATATAGCTCAAGTTTGAGTAAAAATATATGTTTTCCTTGTATACGACATAATAATGGCCGCTTTTGCTTGAACGGTCTTTATATCGAATGTTAAAAGGTCTTTATATGCAGCATAAAGAAGTCTTTATATGGAGCCTCTAATGTATCTGTGCACCCTGTATGAAAATCACGTGGGGGAAATGAAAAAAAAAGCACGCATACAAATTGAGCCAAAATTGCATAGGAACTGCAAACGCCGTGCAGAGCTAAATGCTTGTAAACCATCAGTAGTGGAAAAAAGTTATTTGAAGCAAATTTAATTGTAAGCCAAAATTCAGAAAGGTGGTGGAGGAGAAATGCTGGAAGATAAAATGGTAACAAAACAAAAGAAATCCTTACCCAGGTCCATAATTACAAACATAGAGTTGCCTGTACTCGTTTCCTTGGAGATGGGCCACATAACCGCATCCGATTCTCCATGTCTTCGCCCAAATTATCTGGAAGACAAAATATATATTCCTCTGACCACTGTATGGGGATTAGTCAGTCAAACTCTATGATGAATATAAATATTTACAAAAAAAGTTTCAATATAACTGCTAGCAAATAAAAAGCTGCAATATTTTTATGAAAACGATGGACGATCTAATTGATGTAGCACAAGCAGATGCTTTGGAACAAATGAAAATTGAAGCAAGTAAAAATTCTTAATGTTGCAGAGCCAGGTAGCCAGGTTCCATGAAATCTGACATTAAAACGTACTTTCTCTGAATAAATATTTTTTCGATGGATCCTCAAAATTAAATCTGCAAATAAGTAATTTGGTCGAAAGTTTGGGACCCATCAAGAGAATTTCACTTTTTGTGAAATTCGCCCTATCTCCAGAATTTTGCTCACAATTTTAAAATTTGTTTATTCTACACAAAAAGTAATGTTAAATAATTATTTATTATTTTATTTAATTAGGGTAATTTTATTTATTTAATTAGGGTTTATTTAATTTTGAATTGTAAAGTACATAAGATTCTACATAATTTTAAAGAACATTATTTTAAGTGGCAAAATACTAAATTTGAACGAAATCGGTGGTCGAATTGTTCTTGTAAAATCATATTTTAAATACTCGGCTTTTTTTTAAAAAATTTGAAAACTCAGAAACTATTCGACCACTCAAATTTTGCAATAACTAATTAGCATATTTGAAGTCACCCCTTTGAACTATTAAGATTGAGTACGTGAAAATCCAATCATTAATCAAAATGTTTTTTTTTACTGATGTGTAACAGTTCTATACTTCCCGCTTTAAAAACAAGGCGTCCACCAGTGTGATTTTTCGAGTTTTGACTGGATGTAAACAATAACAGACACAAAAACTCTGTTGTATCCCTCCGCTTATGTTATGTTTACGAGATGATGCGTGAACAAGCTTAATATTCTAGGAAGTTTCATTATTGTGATTTATGCTTAAATTTACACGTATTTTTACCAGCTTCCGGAGATTAGATTTTAGGAGCTTCCGCTAATTTGAAAATTCTAACTGTTTGTAAGTCTAAGACAAATTTTAAAAAATTAATATCCCAACATAAATCAGTTGCAAGGTTGTCCATGTTTTTGAGTATGAACCCTATTTGGCTATATTTGTGTAACATATCACCGTTAGTTATTTTTTGGCATAGCATGCTTGCGGAGTCTTTCAATTTCATATGTGGTTTATCTTGTTGAAATTTAAATTGAAAAAAAGGAATTATATTGCAAACACTACAAGTATAATAATATTTGATGGCACTCTTCTTTAAGCTTAGGCGTGAAAATTGATCGGAAACAGTAACCCTGAATTCTTGCATTGGATTTCAAACCCAAGCGTGCTTATCTTTACGCGGTCAACCATCCATCGGAAGAACATTCCATTGGATCTTAATGCGTCTCTATAAAAGGCCTGATTTGTTAGAAGGAACTTTCTTATAGACCCATATTTCAGTGGACACTAACACCTCATACATTTTTTCATCACCCAAAATTGAAATAATTTTTATGCCTCCAAAATCTAAATGGGTACTTGAAAAATAAGAAACAAAGCAATTTACTTGCGTCAGATGTCCAAAGGCCTTCCTTGCGTCGAATTGTATAGATTTGACCAAGTTTTTGTCGAAAAGTTTGATTTCGTCAATAAACATCTGTATAATGGCAGTCCAGTTTCGTGGATGAAGTTTGTCCGCGGACCAGCAACCTCTGTTTGGACAAGACCACTGCTTGTAACCGATATTTTGACCAACGTTATAGCTATCTAAGGAGAACCAAAGTTAACTAAAAAATGAGATTTAAGAACAAAGAGAGAATATTTCATTAAGAATAAATGCTGAGAGTGTTAAAATAGGCACACATAAAAATAGTTAATGAGAAACGCAAACTTGAAATTTTCTAGGACCAAAAAACGGGATTGGCAAAACTAAACCAGTAGCAAAGAGAGAAATTATAAGGTTTTTATTTTATGATTTTTATCTATTTATTTTTTAAATCGTATCTAATAAATATTTTTCTCCAATTGTTAGTATTTAAAAATTTTGGTTGTGAGAATTTTCTTCTCAACCATTTACTCAGATTGTTAAAAATTATTAATTTGAAAGATATTTTATTATATTAAGAGATCGTTGACGAGTTAACTTGCCTTTGGGTGATATTCCAGAGTTAAATTTCATTTCATTCAGTATCAATAAAATTTATTACAGTTTATTTACTATCCTATTCAATTACAAAATAGTAGTCGGTAACATAACATAGTTTCTTCGTAAAAATTCGACAAATTGTTTAAACAGAATTGGTACCACAGGTTTTGTTATCGATTCTATTAGAATAAAATTTGCATCTAATCATTTTGCATCGTATCTTCATCCATAAATTCGTTTTTTTAATTATTGACTTACTATAAAAACTCGTAAAAAGTTTTAAGCCCAGGAGGGTTCATTTTAGAAATAGTGTGAAAAGTTAATGTTGCCTTAGAATTTTAAGTAGTGATTAAGTATTTATTATATTTATGACATACGTTGAGTGAATAGAGTTTCACATAGAATTTAGTTGAAAGTAAATATGACTTATTAAAAAGGATATATAATTATTTATCGTTTAATAAACATTAGACTGTGACTCAATATCTTTATCTTTAAATGTATAGATTGATAATATTGTCTTTATGAAACAGATACCGTTAAGCAAGAAGTAAATAAATAAGGAACCAATTTCTCTTATACTGTTGACAACAAAGAAATCTGAATAGAAAACATGAAATAAATCTGTCCAAAGAGAATATGATTGGCAATTTATTTTATTAAAATCAAAAGAAGAAAAATTTTTTATTAAAGTAAACATTTTTGATATCCTACAGTTAGTATTGTCATTTTAATGCCAGTGTCATACAATAATTATTTCATGTAAGTACAATATTAAGAAATCATACACGCGAAAAAATTATTTCATGTCTCGTGACATTATATTAACGCAGAATTTAAGCGGCTGATGGTTCAAACCCATCCTTCTTTTATGCCCTTCTTGACAAAAAATATTTAATTTTAAGAAATGCCAGGAAATTAACAAATACTTGCAATTTCGTTAGATGTTTAAATGCTCTTTCATTTCCTCTGAGAAATAAAGTACATCGAAAATATGTTTCCCTCCTTTGAAACAACACCACTGTTTTTTGAGTGTACATTCGCATGTGTAAGTGTGACCGAAGTGATAAATTATCTAGTATTCATAATGGCTAGTTTAAATATTTAGTTATACGGAATTCTAAATGCGCAATTATTGTTAATTCACAAGAGCATTTAAAATTACGCCTTTTGACAGTCAAGCGAAGATTTGTACCCACCCAATTCGAAAAATTAGTTGTGTAAGAATCATATATTAAACTAATGTAAAAAATAGTTGCCAGGAATCGCTACAAATTATTATTATTATTTTTTTTATATATATAGCACAACTCATTACACTTTATAAAAAAAAAAAAAAACAAAGGNAAAAAGGAGTACACTACACTACAAAAAAAAGTAGCGACTACAGTAGTTTCACTACTTCCGACCACTGGCCTCTGTTTAGCATGAATAGATAATAAGGCCAAGCACCGTTTTTAGGGCTCTATTTTTGAACAGCCATGGTAGGGACACTTTTAGCCATGATCAGATCACGTGGATAATGCCGATAAGTACTCTAGGAAACACTCACGCTTTAGGCACTGCTGGGCGCGGTAGAGAATAATCTTTTTGAAAACCTCAAATATGGTTATCCTACTTATTACTGCCTCACACCTTATCTTATGGCAGCGTGCAATCGTAGATCACGGTGCAACCCTGTTTTGTTTATCTTGTAGGAGAATGGTTGGTGTGGATTGAGAAGCTATTTTATTTGTGTTACTATTTTTTTCATGTCCGAAAAACGGTTAAAAATTTAATCGAACTTAAAATTTTTCAGATTTCTAGAAATAAAATCAGAAAACGTAGGTCGCTGAATTTTCTAAAATCGGTCAAATTTTTTTAGGATAGTAATGAATTCTTTATTTTGAAAGATGCAAAGCTGTTTATTGTGAAAGATGTATCAAAGACTTAGATATTTTTCTTTAATATCTGTATACGACTTCATAATAATACTAAAACAGTTTTAAAGATTTCTTAATTTCTATAATGCTATCTAGTTTAATTAAATGATTCAATTTCCAAGGTAGTATTTAATACCTCATTTTTAAATAAGAGAAAATGAGAGAGCTACGACTTGAAAACAAATTTTAAGAGTTTCTTATGAAACTGAAAATATATCGTTTACTTCAATGTATTATGTAAAATAACATGGTAGGACTCATTTTTTAATACTTATGCAAAGAATTGTAAAAATATTATTGTCATATTTTACAGATACAATTAAATGGACAAATTACATATTAATCATAGTCTTAACTACAGAAGTCATATTTAATTCACAATGCATGTTAATTTTAAATTCATTACTAAATACTTTTAAGTATGAATGTTCTAAATAACTTTCAGGTAATATGGTGAATAGATTTCGAAATAAATATATTTAATATAGATTTTATTTTTGCATACTCTTAGTCAATTAACTTTATGAAGTAGGCCTAAGAATTCACTGCACTTTTTTTTCACTAATTGCTGAATTTTAATTTACAAATTACAGAATACTTATGAACAATTTCATAAATTGATAAGCGTGGTTGGTTTATTGCGAAACAATTTTACGACTTATTTTTAGTTTCTTCAATTTCTGAAAGAAATACCAAGTAATTTTCAACTATTTTATTAGTTGGTTTAAATTTGGTATTAATTTTAGTGGGTTTCATTATGAAAATACCTATGAAACGAAAAATTAAACCAGAAAAGGATTCAATTTTCATTTACATTGAGCTATAAGAAAACAGGTTATGATATCGGAAAATTTCAAATTCTCAACTACAGCGTCAAATATGGCATTTATTAGATTTTTTTTTAATAGTTTAGAACATACATGGTGTATCTCTTGACTGCAGAAAACACAAGATAAACGTTAAACTACAATGTTTAAATCAAATTGAATATTGAATAATACGGAATTGTATTTTTTTCTCATAACGATTTCATTCAGAATATTTAAATATTATTTTAATAAGCTTTTACAAAATATTACAATTAATACTGAACTAAATTATCTATACCTATATACTTTCTAATATTTTGACAATTGATGACAAATTATATATAAAAATTTGCATTTCTAATGTTCATTAGCGTCTATGCTGGCTAGTATTTGGAAGGAATTAATAACATTTTTCAAAACCTACAAGATTAGTTTGTGTACTCTTATTTACACTTCACACAGAAGCAAGCTAAAACTGCCACGAAATTTTACAAGCATTTTCCTAATCCATGGCTTAAATTATATGAATTATACAAAAAAATAATAATATGACCTCATAATATATCAAATTCTAAGACTTAATAAAAAATTAAGGGAAGTAATTTTGTATTTTTTCATTCCGAATTCTGCAACACCAAGATAATGTTCATTCAATTCAAATTTTGAATTATAAATGCCATTTTAATGATTAATTATCAATACAAATGAGACATGAAGATTTAATGAGAGATGAGAAATCCATTTTCTTTAGCAAAATCTGGAATAAGATTAAGTAAAATAAAAACATAAATTGAAACTGAGGGAATGCGCTAAAATTTTCAATTTAAATTAACATCTTGTACAAACATGTTTAACTTAAAATCCAATAGAAAAATCAACGAAAATAAAATTGAGAGGTTTTATTTTAAAACAATAAAGATAAGTATATAAATTATGGTACATTATTCCTTTCCTTCCGTCAAGAACCAAGAATATAATAATGAGAATACTAATGAAGAAACAAACTTCTATATTCAAAAGTTCTATACAAAAGTTTAGGTCAACACAAATTTATCAACTCATGTCATCTACTTTAATATTTTAGTAAAACATCAAAATAATCTGGAGGTTATAAACAGGTTATTTATATCTAGAATTTTTAATTGCTTTGCTTTTTAATAAAAAAAAAAGTATTAATACAAATTACTTTTATTGGACATTAATTTTATATTTGTTTAAAAAAAAGTATTTTTATTTTACCTCCTTCTTAAAAAAAGGAAAGACAATTTTTTAATTTTTCAACTTCATCTTCGCTCTCAATTGCTCTTCTGAAAACATTTTCTGATGGTGAAGATTTTTTCATCTATTAATGTTAATGAAAATCGCTGTAATAATACTAGGAGCTCATCCGATGTTGTTGTTTTTTTTTTCTTTTCTTTTTTAGTTACGTTTGCAGCCATTGCTAAAGATGTAAAAACGTTTTAAGTCCTGCTTTCACAAGCGCTGTGGAGAGCAACAGAGCTGGTTCTCCAAGAAGGCCGGGGATGGGGCCCGAATCGTGAGCCTCTCCTTGAAAGTCGCCGGTAACCCTCTCTCTCAACTCGACTCGTTTAACGTGTTGCGCCAATTGTTTAGTCAGCTGCCAGGATCGAACTTCTTCAGAAGGCTCCACTAGTCTCCTATCCAATTTAATATGGATGGTGTTTTCATTATAAATGTAAACAACAAAAAACTCCAATCGAACTGCATATTATGTGAGAAAAAGAAGCATCGAACGTCTGTCTGATTTGACTCGGGCTGTTGAACCCGGATTTAATGTAATTTTGCGTGATACCGTCATTCGTTACAATAGTTATTCGTTAAAATAATAATAGTTGTATCTGATTTCGAAATTTATATGTAATATATTACTTACTAACTTCTCTGCAAGTGTTGCAATCATGATAAAATTCACACTGTTCGGCCCATTTTTGAGCTATTGCAGCAAGCTCCTCATCCCATACCTGCAAAGACAAAACAAAAGTTGAATGCCATTTTCACTTTCAACAAATCTAAGCATAATTAAAAACAACTTCAGAAAAGTTTGTAATACATTCGAGCCCATTCGTTTCACTTTACAAGAACCGAGATGACACAGTGGTTAAGGCTGACATTTAAAATCATTAGGGTTTGGTCCCCAGCGGCGACTCAAAGCAAACCCAGCTTCAGATGGATGAGATCTAAAGGACGTGATACTGACCACATTACCATGCTGTTATCATGAAATTGTGAAGCATTCATGACCTTCGGACAGTGTGTTGTTGCAGGAATGCTTAACTTCAAATGCCTTAAGAAATTAGGTCATACTCACTATTGTTTTGATCATTATCTATTTCCGAAAAAAAAATAAAAGGAATCGTTCACACTGTATGCGAATTCGTTGATGAGAATAAAAATCTGATGGGTAGAATATATTTTTCTGTGAAAAACTCACCAATCAGTTTTCTGTCCTGGAATTTTTTCGCATGCAATGAGAATTGTCCAGGGAAAAAAAAGCAGACCGAAAGATGAACCCCTCGGTTAAATGTTTCTTTCTCTGTTACCTTAATGGATCTGCCTTAAATATTTTACTTAACTAATTCCTAAGAGTATAAAAGTTATAAATAATCCCCAAGAAATACTTGAGAGATGCCCACTCCTGTCTCATGTGAAGGCCGATTATCCTCAGGGATGTTTCTCAGACCGTCGCTAATAGCCTATTGTGCATCTCTAGTGCGACAACTCATGTGAAGACCGATTTAACGATATGAGTTCTTTATTACCTCTCCATGGAAATGAATTTTCGTTCTCTTTACTAGTTTTTTTCCTTCAGTATTTGGTCAGTCTGCAAAGGTACCGAGAGTGTATGGTATCGACCCTCGTTAAACTGTTCTACCGTAAAGTGTTCGACTTCGTCGCATTACCAAAGCGGGAAATGTATTCCCTCTGTAGAGGATCAAAATTGTGATGGCATATCTTCGGATCATCCTCACGGATGTTTCTTAGGCCGTCGCCTGTAGATCATTGATCTAGTGCGACGTAAATGAAGCACTTCCACAATTACCTCGTTTTTAGTTTCCCTCTCGGCTACCTCGGGGTTTTCTAGTTTTATCACTATAATTTCTATTTTTCGCTGGCAACTTTACGTTTACCTGCCGACGTAAATTTGGTCGTATTATTATAGTCTGCTTTATTCAAGTTTGACATTTTAAAATATTCCGAAACTAATGTAATTATATCAAGTGTAAGCAAATGGGGTGGTTTGCACCTATTTTTTATGTATTTATGTCCATTTAAAAAGCAGGCTTGTATTTTCTTGAATAAACACTCCTCTGAAAAATTATTTCAGGTATTACAACCTTGTAAATGGTGTGATTGCAATATAGTTGTCTTCAAAAAAAAATTATGATTGTTTTCCGATTATGGATCGTCATTGAAAGCTGGCTAGCATCATAGCCTTCCATTAAAAAAATCCATCTTAATTGTTGAAGGTACAATCAAGAATGACCATCTCTTTATGTTAGGAATTAGCCCAATTTTACATTGGACCAACATGAACAAAAATGACGTAGTTTGATTTCTTTATGGTCCAATCAACTAGGTTTCATAAACCAGCATAGGTAAATTGGATTGCATCAAAAACGATCCTACTCTTTAAGGGTTTCCATCAAAACTGATCATCACTTCATGTTGCGAATCAGTCCAACTTTGTGCTTGACCAAGATGAGATAAACCTACAAGATGTGACTGTTTTTTGCTGGTCTAACAAAAACAGCCCATCACGAACCAACATAATTTATAGGTTTCCAACTCAAACGTTGGAACCCCGAAGTTCGATAACGTTCGCTCAAATTTTGATGGTTACGATAAAATTATCCAGATTAAGATTTTGTTGTTGTCGTCGTACGCCATTAAGGCAAATAGGGTGCGCTTCTTCTTGTTTTCTAGTGGCGCCATCTATGGCCAAGAATTCGACTTTTGCGACTAAAAATATTAAGGGATTCACGTTGTGAAAACATTCAGGATGTCGACTCGCACGTGGCCATTCAGGAAAATCAATCAGGTCTTACCATGTTATGATTTAAGAAAAAATCATTCATTTTTTAATTAAATCATTTAAATTTTACATTAAACTATAAAATTTTATGTATGATTGTAAGACATTGACAACATTTGAACACTGAAAAACACCATTTGTAAGATTGTTACAAATCTGCCCAACATCCTGAGTTAGGAATTTTCATTTTGAGCCAGCATAGCATCCCAACTAGTATGATGGATTTTAATTATGGACTAACATAGCATACCCAACATAATATAATGTATTTTTATAATAGGCCAGCATAGCATACCGAGCATAGTATTATAAGGTAAGGTTGAAAGACAAGGAATTTAGTTTAAATGAATTATAATTAAGAAGCGAGAAGATATTTTTAAAAAAATATTTTTATCAACAATAATGAATTATTTAAAAATATTTTAAAGCGAAGCGTTCTATATCTGTTTCTAATCTGTTGCTACCTTTTTTATATAAATGTAGAACTTTTCTCCACTTTGATAAAATTAAACTTATGCGAACCTTACATTCAGCCCCGCTCAATGCTAAGTGTAGATATTTGCATTGAAGTGTAAAAATTAAAGGTTCTAGGACAGATTTTGTCCAAGTCTTTCAGGCTGGCGTCGATTGCGTCGCAGATCATAGCTGCTCTATTCAGTGATTTTCAGGATCCTGGATATTTTCTATTGGATCTTGTAATTCAGAAATTTATTCTTCCTCTTCCGAGCTCTCCTCTTCCTGGATGATTGGCCCATCTCGCATGTAATATGGATGAAGATGTTGCACATGAATAACTTTCAAAAGTTTATTTCGCGGATCGATAGATTTGATCTCGTAGCATACGACCCCGTCAGCGTAAACGATATAGTGCGTCAGTCACAGTATATCGCTGGTTCAAAACTAAAACGATACTTTTGCACTCACTTCTCATTCAAATAACATGAGAAGTGAGTGCAGAAGTGTCGTTTTAGTTTTGAACCAGCGATATGCTGAGAGAGAGGCAGAAGGTGTTGCAATGACATGGGTCAATAAAATTTTTCGTCTTTCATGGATTTCGGAATCACCACTGCAGATTTCAATTGATTGTCTTTAGGTTGTACAAGCGTATTGTTATCAATCTTGTAATTGCTTACAATAGATAAAGTCTTTTTATTAGGGTTATCTTCTTTGAGCAGGCGAAAAATATACTGACAAAAATCATCTCTATTCTGTTTTTCACTAACTTGAGACTCACGGCGTGCAGTAACAGTTACTCAAATAGCTGGTTTTGGATAACGAGAGAGATATTCAGCAATAACATTCCCTTTTCCAGGTCGATAAATAGCTGTGAAGTCAAATTGTGCAAAATCCACCAAATAGAGCATGAATTTTCGATTGAGAGATGATTTTGTAATGACTTATGCAGTCGTATAGTTGTCTGTTATCAGCTGAAATTTGCGACCAATAAGATACAGACAAAATTTTTCAGTAAGTGCCCAGTGTACAGAAGAACACTCCAGCTCATTGCTGTGGTAACCTGTCTCAGCATCTTCTTAAATCCGTGATGCATATTCAATGACACTTCGATTGCCATTTTGCTCTTGAGATAAATATGCACCTAATCCTGAATAAGATGCGTCATTTTCTACAAAGGTTGGTAGTCCTTGTTTGAAGTATGCAAGAATAGAAACTGTAGTAATCATGGTTTTCAAAATCCGAATGTTCGATGTTGGTCATCAGTTAAAGTGATTGTCGCATTGCTTGTCTTCTTTTATAATCCTTTGAGAATATTTGTGAGTGGTTTTGCAATAACAGCATACTTTCTAATGTGCTTTCTAAACTTATTAGCGAATCCAAGGAAACTGAGGACTTCTTAAATTGTTTTTAGAGTAAAGTATCTTTCAACTGCTGCTGTGCATTCTGGATCAGGGCGTTCCCCATCTTGGGAAAGAATTCGACCGAAAAGAGAAAATTCTGATGCAGCAAATTGCGACTTCCCTGGATTTTGCTTTGAATCCAGTTTTTGAGTAGCTTAAAAAATATTGTAACTAACTTTAAGGCGGTAATCGAAATTATCATGTGAAGTTGAAATGTCGTCAGTGTATGTATTTACATTATTTTCATCAAGGTGGTCTTAAGGACATTTTATTGCTCTTGTCATCGTAGATGGGTCGTCAGTGACACTAAATGGCATTTGAAGAAATTTGTAATGTCCGTCTGCGGTTACAAAACCAGTTTTGTAGATGTCAGATTCTCTGACGTGAATGATGTTAAATGCTGATTTTGCATCCATTTTAGAATTAAAGCATTTTCCTACGATTCGTTTAATCACATCTTCCATATGGTCGATCGGGTGCGGATCAATCCTGGTGATGAAGTTGATAGTACGTGAGAAATCTACAGTTACTCGCCTTGGAGTGCTTTCATGGAAGGGTTGCTCAACGATGAAAGCAGGGGAGGCGTAAGACGAGTTAGAAGGACGGCAAATTCCTTGTTTCCACCTTTTTTGAATTTGAATGTTCAAAATTTGGCCATCTGGCTCTGTAAGGCGATATAGTTTACAACTGATAGGCTTGTCATGTTGCAATTCTATTTTGAATGCCACATATGGACATAGTCCAATATTGTCATCATCAGAATAAAATATATCTGAAAATTGTCCAATTATAGCATCAAGTTGAGCTTGCCGAAACTCAGATAGTCCTGCAGATTTTGGATTAAATTCAGTTTGAGGAGGATGTTTACTTGGTTTAATGATGGTACTGAGGGTTCACTGGAAGAAATGCAGTTAATGCTAGGTTTTGATGAATGAATGTATTCGTATAGATGGAGTGCAGACGGAGTAGAAATGCATAATGAAACATTAGAGTTGTAAATGCATCTAAGATTGCCCATGGTGTTGCCAAACAAATCCCAAAATGAGTGAAAATGGAAGTTGGGGGCAAATTCCAACCTTGATCATTGGATGATGAATGTTTCCAATAAGTTGGAAACATTGAATACTTAACGAAATCCACTTACTTAATGAAATCCATCCAATATGGCTTATAAAATGGTCGATGACTTGAAAATGTCCATCAGACCATGGGTGAATAACGGCATTAATAGGAAAGCAAGAATGTTGAATAACGGTAATGTCTGTACGCGGATCACAGAGGGCTTCAATTTCTGTATTATTGTTAATAGTAACAGGTATTAAGTAACAGGCTTATTTGTTTGAGTTCTAATACAGTTCATAGAATGATCATTATTTTCATTTGCAGGAGCAGAGCTTGTAGTTGGAAGTTTGCTATTTGTGTTGCGACGCAAATTTGGATAATTTGAACTGGTGGTGCAGTGTGGCTTATTACTGGAAATAACTGAGTGTCTAGTAGACGGGAACTGAGTTTTCAGCTGCTTGTTGGATTCTTGAACTGATCATGATGAATTTCGTGATTGAGCTCTAGGTGAACTTAATTGAGGGGGAGGTAAACTGCACATAAAAGAAGCATGACCTTTTTCTCGAACATCGTTAGTAGCAGGGTTACGTTGTTGTTCAAGGTATGAATTGAAAGTTTTTGACTGAGATTTCGATACTGAAAAAAAATTGTGAGTTGATTGGTGTGACATATTCTCCTGTTTAAACTTCGAATTGCATCAAGTGCTGCAGCTCTGTCAATTAGTTCTTCGACAGTATTTGAATTCAGGGTAGCTAAGGCTATCTGCTATTTTTCTTCTGCAATATCACCAATTATCATAGAAATGCGATCAGCTTGTCGTATAGTAAACGGAGCTACTTCAAGAAGAGTATCCTTAGAATAAATATAATTAACAAAACTTTTATTATTTTCTTATTTACGAGCGCTCTGATGAGTTAAAAATTCTTGCATTGTAATGCTCCTTTCAAATCTGGCAGCGAGGGCAGTTTTCCATGCAGCTCAATCATTATAAATTTTACATCGTGTCATTTGTCAATTTTTGCAGATCCATTTGGGCGAGAAATAGCATTAGTTAGTTTACGATCATCAGACCAATTAGCCAGTGTCCCTATTCTATCTACTTCTTTTATCCATTCAGAAGCATTGTCAATGGCATCTCCTTTAAATATTGATATAGAATTTGTGGTACCATTAGTGGATGTAATTTGGATGATATTTGGTTGACTTACTTGTTTGTCCAATAATTGTTTTTGAGTATCCATAAATGCAGCGAGAATTACAGCAATATTAAAATCTGTTAACGAGAGAGGAGGTGAGGGGGTACATTGAGGAATATCTTGACTGCTTAAAAGTTCCCCTTGTTTTTTTGTAATTCAATTTTAGTAAATAATTCTGTGTAATCGAAGCAGTTTTCTTCGGAATATTGTGTATTGTCATCGTTTGGCGATTGTATACGAAGAGTTAAAAGTTCGTTTAAAGTTCCGTCATCTGTTCTTTTAATATTATTGTAAGCAGCTAAATGTTTCAAGGGCGAGCATAAGCATGACTTGTTGCAACGTGCGTAAATATTGTTTTGGAATTATTATTTTTTTATGTCTAGTTTGGATTTGAATACGATTAAAAAAGATATATTTGAAATATACGTTAAATATCACTTACAATTCAGAAGTGGGATGAAAAGAACGGTAATTTGTTGTTTATGTTTCTTTTCTTTCTTAATTTACGATGTCTTATTTATCTGAAGTACGTAAGTCAGAGTTACAGGTTATTGCAATGGAACTTGGCGAAGAAGTAAAGAAGTACACGATGCTTTTAAGCTTGCAGATCTAAAAAACTTGATTTTAAATAGTAAAAACTATGATGAGGATTTGGTACAAGGAATGATATTCAATTTAAATGCGGATAGAGAAGCAGAGGCCACCGCTGCTGAGAAAGAAGCTATGCGAAAGCATGAATTAGAAATGAGAAAATTGGAACTAGGGAACGTTGGCACTTATTTACCTATTGATTCGCCAAAACCAAAAATAGACTTGCAATCTCAGTTAGGGTACTTTGATTCGAAAAATGACGACATAAGTTTATTCTTAGTGCATTTCGAAAGAGTAATGAAACGAGTTAAAATGGAGCTAAATTTATGGGTGGCTTGTTTGACTAGTGTTTTACCAAGAGATATAGTTGAAATAATCATGCGAGAATCAGAAGAATTAGCGGAAAACTATTCTTATGTGAAGGAATTGTTACTAAAACGATATAAATTAAGTCCTGAAAAATTTAGACAGTTGTTTTATTTGCATAAAATTAAAATTGATAGTACTTGGAGAGAATATTATTATGAACTTGAAACATTTTTTGATGGATGGATAAAAGGTTTAAATATAAAAACAGTGGAAGATTTAAAAAATTTAATTATATTAGACAGAATTAAGCAAAGTGCACCAACAGCAGTTTAAGAATATTATGTCAGTGAGTGGTCCTTGTTGAAGTCGCCAATGTTATTAGTGAATAAAATTGACGATTATATTGAACTGAAAGAGTTGTACTAAAATAACTCTCAGGTACCCTCTCTATATGATCAATTTGGAGTAAAAAGAAATGAT
The DNA here is from genome assembly GCF_043381705.1 of Parasteatoda tepidariorum. Classification (NCBI taxonomy): domain Eukaryota; kingdom Metazoa; phylum Arthropoda; class Arachnida; order Araneae; family Theridiidae; genus Parasteatoda; species Parasteatoda tepidariorum. The sequence continues at coordinate 100,566,011 of NC_092206.1, forward strand.
CAAGTTATTAGAATCAAAGGGTTAGACTCCATAATATTTTATAATTGTTCTGAAAAAGGACATCATTCTCGTGACTGCTCTAAGCCAAAACGTCCAAACTTGTGTACATTTTGTCGTACAGAAGGACACGGTGCGAAAGATTGTCCAAAGAAAATTAGTAAACCGTCAGTAAATGTTTCAACGTTATCACCCATTGAAAACTAATTACACTGTTCTTGTACGTGGGATAACTACAAGTGCTTTAATAGATACAGCTGCCGTCATGATTAAATAAACATTCTCTAATGAGATAGGAGTCTATAATACACATAATGGTGACGTTACGATCATACGAGGAGTTGGTGGGTTGAGAAAATCATTAGGCTCTTGCGCAATAAATTTAACCATTGACAGACTGATACTAAATGATGTAAAACTACAAATTGTTTGCAGACGAAACGTTTCCTGGACCTCATTGGAAAAGATATCCTAGATATGCCAGATCTAATGATGGTTAGAAAGGAAGGAAAATCAATGCTGTTTAGTGTAAATGAATTTCCATGTTTTGAGAATTTTGAAATTGAAGATTTCAAAGACGCTATTCTCAAAATATCGGAACCAGTAAAAATTCTGCCAAACACAGTACAAATGGTAGAAGTAATCAGCAATGGAAACCAAACCGGTAGTGAAGAAATTTTTATAAGTAAACATGAAAATGATTATGCCTGCTTGATAAAAGATGGTAAGGCTAAATTACCAATCGCGAATTTCAGTGAAAGCAAACTTCATCTTAAGAAAGATCGCATTCTTCTAAGAGGCAAATGGCTGACAGATTTTACTCGTGATAATACAGACAGCTGTAAAGAGAGTAAAATGGCTTTAGTTAACAAAAATATTAAAAGAGAACCTATTCGATGCGACGATATAAAAGTTAATCCAACTGTAACAATAGATCAGAAGCAGTAAATAAGTAATTTGCTAAATGAGTTTAGAATGTGTATAGCTCTGACGCCTGATGCGTTAATAATACAGTTATGCACATTACTGAAAAACCTGGAAGCTCACCAGTTTCTCGGTCGCCATACCGTACTTCACAAAATGAAAGAGAGATTATGCGTGGCATAGTTAGCGATATGAAGGAACAAGGCATTGTTCGAGATAGTTCATCGGAATATAGTAGTCCTGTATTGCTTGTAAAGAAGAAAACTGGAGAACATCGAATGGTTATCGATTATAGGAAACTTAATTCTCAAACCGTGAAAGACAAGTTCCCTTTACCGTGTACGATGATCTTTTGGATCAACTATCAGGATTCAACTTATGCATACTTGATGCTTGTCAAGGCTTCAATCAAATACCTACGGATAATGAATCATCTGCGAAAAGCCGCATTTATTACACCTGATGGTCACTTTGAACCCACACGTTTATTTTTTGGATTGTCTAATGGTCCAGCTGTTTTCCAACGATACATGTCAAGGGCACTCGGTAACCTACTGTGGAAAGGCTTTATTGGCGACATTTTTTTCGAATCTGTGGATTTTAAGGATATGATTTTAAAACTTAGAGCAGTACTTCAAAAATTAAGTGATGCTGGAATTACGTTAAAGCTGTCCAAATGTGAATTTGCTGTGTCTGAAGTTCAATATTTGGGATTTATTGTTAGTTCAGAAGGAATTAAACCGGGTCCAAGAAAAGTTGCTGCAATTGCAAAATTCCCTGCTCCGCGATCAGAGCATGAACTTTGACGATTCTTAGGTTAGACTGGTTTTTTTCGCCGTTTTATAGAAAGATACGCTGCCAACGCATCACCACTTACACGTTTGCTTAAAAATGGTCAAGCATTTACATGGAATCCCGAGCATCAGACGGTGTTTGAGAAATTGCTGACCATGTTAACGTCTGAGCCAATTTTGAAATTATTTGACCCTCGTGCTGAAACTGAGCTTCATACAGACGCAAGTTCTTCAGGAATGTTACTTCAACGGGATTCAAATAATGCCATGCGTTTAGTTTATTGTGCAAGCAGGCGCACTTCTCCCGATGAAGAAAACTACCATTCAAGCAAATTAGAACTGTTAGCTGTAGTATGGGCATGTAGCCGTCTTCGGCCATCCTGCATAAGTATGACTTGTTATAAGTATGACTTGTTACTTTTTTGCATTGCTTTTACCACGTACGATATGGGTGTTTTATTCACTTTTATGTAATATATCGTTTTTACTCTTTTAATTATGATCTTTGTGATTTTCCATGCGTTGGCTGGATTTAGAATCATGTTTTTAACTGTTGTGTTTTATTCTTTTTATTACTGTTGTTGATATAATTTCTGATGTATGCTACTCTATGTATGCCCTTAAATAGGGCGGGTCGAGATACAAATAAACAATGATTTGTTGCAACGCGCGTAAATATTGTTTTGGAATTTTTATGTTTTTTTATGTCTAGTTTGGATTCGAATACGATTAAGTAAAGATATATTTAAAATATACGTTAAATATCTCTTACATTATCATTAACTAAACGCGATATTAAGCCATTTTTCTTTCCCCTGAGTGAAAGATTTCTTAATGGCAAATCTGATTTTAAGGGGACACGGGACCTTTCAAATGAAAATTTATGAAAACTTTTTTTTTAATTTAATTTTACTATTATGAACTATCGTATCGAAAAAATTTGAACAACACGTGGTTCAGGCTGACTATCTTAACATTTTTAACAAAAAAAAAAATTTTTTTTGAAAATTTTATGATTTCAAGGTCCCGTGTCCCCTTAACTCGGCCACAGTTAAATGAATCCGTCATTCCACATTCAAGACAGTATTCGCGTCTGTTGACATCTTGGTGAAGAAAAGTGCAGCGAGGGGAATCTGTTTTGGCCACGTCTGTTACTAAGAAGTTTGGCGAGTAGAAATCAATATTTAAGGAAATGCAATTTTCAATTTTTTTTCAGTGAAATTTCATTTTTTGTTAAAATAGGATTACCTGAGTGAGTTGCAACCGATGACGAATTCTTTTTTGCTTCCTTAGCAGTCAGAATTTCATGAGAAGCATTTAAAATGTAACGATAGAATGACGATGTTTAAAGAAGAAGAAATAGAAAGGTTCTTTTTTAAAAAGTCGGCTGCGCCATATAAGGTAAGATTGAAAGACAAGGAATTTAGTTTAAATGAATCATTTGTATGAAGCGAGAGTGTCAACATTTACTACACGGGGATTCTTCGACCGGCAAGCATCGAACTCACCACGTCTTGGACATGGGCCCAACGCCCTACCAACCAGGTTGTCCCGGCACCATAAGATTCTATATTGATTATGAGAGAATGTTAATGGTATTTTTTCCCTTACCATTTCCATCATGTCAGCAGCAGTAGGGAGACCCCCAGCCTCTCTCTCATTTCCAAGAGCACATTTGCTCCTGTATTTGTTATGCTCTCTCAGAATCTCTTCTTTCTCTTGAAATGACTGCAATCCTGAAGAGAAGATTGTGCACTGGGGATTTCGAGATTTGCAGAAAGAGTGCTCCGGACTGAATCGTTTATAAATCAAAGGACATTGAGAAGAACACAGCAAAGGAACAAAGATGAGTCCGAAGAGGCTGAAGAGGAGAAACATCTCTCTGGAAATCTAATCTGAGGAAAAAGTAAAATCAAGTTTTGCTTTTTTATTAGCTCTAACATTACACTACTGAAGGTTATCCAGTATTTTAAAGCTCTTTACTGGATCATAAAAATATATTAAAAAAGAAACCTGAAATTGAAAAAAAATATTGAGTTATTTAGTTCCTGTACTGTAATCACGATATGCAAAATATTGTTTTTATTTCAAAGATAATTTAAAATTATGGGTTTTATATACTTTATATTTATTGAAAAGTATTTTCAGATTTTATTTTTTTCCGTTTTTGCAAAATCGATTAAAACTGTTTGAGGATATGGTTTATCAT
>NC_092206.1:100570434-100572317 GCF_043381705.1 Parasteatoda tepidariorum
TTAAAAAATATCCGAACTAAAATTTAAAAGAAAAATATATGTCCAAAAAGAAAGAAAGAAAGATATTAATGAGAAAAAAAAGAAACAAAAGGTAGTTTGCAAATTCACCAAACTTGCACTTCAGATTAAAAATAAGGAAAATAGCTAGATCAGTCAAAAATTAAAAACTGATTTACCTTAATACCATATTGAATTTGAAAGCTCTGTCTTGGATTTCAATTAGTGATTGTTGTTAAGCAGGTTGTAATGCAAAATCTGAGAAGACTGATCACATTTTCTGATTAAAAGCAATTTGTCTTTACATATTTCCTGAAATCCGGGTTAATAATTGCAATAAAAATACCACGAAAGAAAATAAAAGTATAAATAAATATAGAGAAAATAGGAAGAAAAGAAAAATAAGAGAAAGAAAGAAAAGAAAAATAAAGGAAAGAAATAAAAGAAAATTTTGGACATAGAATTGAAAAAAAATGAGAATAACAAGTGTTGACGCCAGAAGCGCCATCTATGAAAAATTAGTGTATCTTATGAATCCGAAGAGCTCGGATGTGTGAAAACAGTGTTTCTCTAATTGACTTGTGTTAATAAAGTGGTGTTTAATTATTACAGTCCGCTTATGAGATTTTTGAGAACTTTTATTTTTATTATATTGAGAATTTTGTGACTCTGAGTTATCGTCGGACCCAACAAGAATGTAATCAAAGTGAATTTAAATAAAAATAAGACAAAAAATAGATTTAAAAACAAAGATTTAAATAGCTGAACTGAAAATAATCTTGAATTTTCAAATATTCTTGAGACTAAATGTGATAATGGTGCGTAACATTGTCAAAATCATGTTGACAGAATTGTGCAAATCCAAGAAAATTAATAGATTCCTAACTTCAGGAAATTTTACAAAAAAATTTTCAAATATTTTGTTATTAAAGTGAGAAATATGAAAGGTAAATAATAAAGTTAAATAAAAACAAAACTAAGGTATAATTCCAGATTTAAATTTTTCCTGTAAAACTGTTTTTTGCATTTTGTGTTTTACATTTTAAATTACACATTTCTAACAAATGTTTATAAATTTTTGTCATCTTGATTGAAGAGTTAGCTTGAATTGTGTTATTATGAAGAATACTTCTTACAGTGAAAAAGCTGTGTTGTGATCTTCAAACAAAAGACTTGGAACTGAAAAAACTGTTAAGTCAAAAAAAAAACCTGTCGAAAAAGAAAATTTTAAATTTGCTGATAATGCTACTACAGATTTTTAATTGTGCTAAAAATTTCCATGGGTACAAATGTTAATTCATATTACTATTATATATTGTTAACATTACAAATGTGATTATTTTCATTTTAATTGTGCTTCTATCAGAGGGAAGATTTTGCAAATAGATAATTTTTAAAATTTTTGGATTGTAATTAAACATTTTTGGCGAGGGGGGATGTAATATAAAAAGCTTCAATTAAACTTATTATGTTATCCTAATTAATTATTCAAATCTAAATGCTTTCTCACACTTTTAAAAGCCACATCCTGTTCTTAAATCTATTTTTGCCCAAGTATGCATTTAATTAAAAGCAGGACATTTTTCCTTTTGCTCTCTGTGTGAAACGCTCTATCTATTTTATAAACCAATAGCAATCACTAAGATTTCCCTCCTTCCCTAAATTAAGACATTTTGCGAATTTTACTTAGCAAGATTTTCCCTAACATATAACCGAGGGACACAACTTTTCGTGTTCGCTTTTACACTTTCTCATGACTACCCTGTCTAATAATTAATAAATAAATTTTGTACCCTCCTTCCCGGCCTAAGACCTGTTTTAATCCTTCCACTCAGCAACGACGTTATAAATATATATATATATATATATATATATATATAGATATA
>NC_092206.1:100572364-100576019 GCF_043381705.1 Parasteatoda tepidariorum
AACACGGGGAGTTGAAGAACGATTTATTATCATAGGTTTTATCATCAGGCTCCCTGATAGATTGCTGCACATATGAAGGGTGACACGTTCTTTTGAAGGTTTAAACCCCTGAGCACGCCTTTGATTTTTCAAAATGAAGGTTCTAGATGGTAGTTTTTTCCAATATAATGCCGTCTCATCGGCGTTAAAAATCTGATGAGGTGAATAGCCTCCTTCATTGATAATTCTAGCTAATTCCAGCTTATAATTCTCGGCAGCCTCAGCATCTGCTGAGGCCTGTTCTCCTTGAAATTTAATATTGTGTAATGAGTACCTTTTTTTTAGTTTTTCAAACCACCCTTTACTCGCGACAAACGAATGATTTTCTAGCTCTGCAGAAGAATGCCCAATATTCCTTAAATGTTCATAGATTTTAAGTGCTTTCTGCTTGATAAGATTTCCACTGATAGGAATCTTTTTGGCTATACAGTCTTCCAACCAGATCATTAACGCCCGTTCCATTTTAACCAGATTAGAATTTCGTGTGCGAGTAACACGTTTCGCACCTAACGGACAGCCATCTGCCACAGTTTTCCTCATATTGTCTGCATTTTTCTTTAGGGTTCGAATTGTAGATTCATTCAACTTGGTTGATTTTGAAACCGACGATAGTTTTTCCCCGCCTTCTAAACGATTTAGAATTTCGATTTTATTTTCAAGAGATATAAACTTTCGATTTCAAATTTGTCACACAGACATGCTGTGAAAAATAGATAAAGTCTTTTTGTTTGCCACACAGGCTTTTACACTTTCGTTCTCACACAATGATTCACAAAGAATGCCTGAGTCTCTCCCTCTCACATAGAGAGTAGTAGGCTCTCTAACTCCTTCACATTCTCGGGCATCTGACGGGTTTCGTCCACGAAACTTGACAATGACTAAGAAATCTGAAAAGATAAAAAAACGAACCAGTATACAAAACATTAACAAATTTTAGAAGGAAAAAACAAAGCTGCCTCGTTCTATCAGTAAATATGCACTAATTTATCCATGGCTTCATATAGTCAACAGCAGTGGAAGTTAGGACCTTCATGTTGCCCAACTTTTTCTACTTCATATCGGTCATTGCATTTCACTTTAACAATCATGTAAGAACCATGGAACTTTGGACGCAACTTTAAACCAGTTCCAAATTGTGTTCTTTGAATCGCCACTAAGTCATCTTTTCTGTATTTGTGGGTATGTTTGCACTTTCTGATGTGGGTTGATTTATTCTGCTCTTGAATTTCCATAATTCGTTGCTGTGCATCACTTCTAAGATCTTCTCGTTGTTTCATAAAGTAGTTTTTATATTCGTCAGTAAAAATTTCTTTAATCCGTAAATCTTCCTTGTTTTTCACGGGTATTCCTATCATTAATTGAAATGGCGTTTTGTTTGTACATGTGGAAATTGTACTATTTACAAATCGCTGCACATCGTTTACGTGTTTATACCAGTCCATTGAATTATCGATGGATAACTTTGTGAGAATAGGAATGAGAGTTTCGTGCAATCTCTCGANATTTCCACGAGGTACTCCGGCAGTAATAAGAATATGTTGAATATCTTCTTCTTGACAATAGTCCTCAAATTCTTTAGACACATATGCACCACCACGGTCTGCGATAATTCTGGAGGGATTACCAAAAGTTGTCTGTTGTAACCGCTATTCCTCTAAAGCAGCTTGAGCACTTACATTTTTGACGGATTTTGACCATACAAATTTCGAAAAACCATCAATCACAGAAAAAATACGCTGATATTTCTTTTTTGTTGAAGGCAATGGACCTATAAAGTCAATGTGGTATGTACTTAAAGGTACATCTTCTTTAGGAATCGGGTTTAAGAAACCTTCTTTCTTTCCACGCTTTCGGTTGCATAAAATACAATCAACACAGTTCGCTATGACAGATTGTATTTTCACTTTTAGACCAGGAATATAATAATTTTGTATTTTATAGCTTCTTCAGTTTTAGTGAGTGCGTAATGTCCCTTACTATGAACTTCTTTCATGATATCATTTTGCATCGCTACTGGTATTACTAAAAGATCCCTACCATTATCGTATCGATGTCATGTCATTTTTAATAAAGAGTATATTATCATTTCCATAGGCAATTAATGTTTTAATAGTGTTTATTTGCTCATCCTCTTTTTGGGCAGCTACTATTTTCATGGTTACCTCATCATGCTGAATTATAAGAGCAAAATTGCTGCTTGAAGCATCAGCATGCTTCATTTGTGTAGCAGGCCGATGTATCATATCAAAGTGAAACTCCTCAAGATACAACGCCCACCGCGCAATTTTAGGGATAATTTTTTTTTATTCATTGTGCTTTGGAGAGCAGCGCAATCGGTTATAATTTTAAACTTTACACCTAACAAATAGTTTCAAAATTTTTTTAGAGCTTGAACTATGGCAAGAGTTTCTAATTTATAGCTACTATATTTCTCTTGTTGTTGGGATGTTCTTTTACTAAAATAATGGATTGGATAAAATTTACCATTGTCTGCTTTTTGAAGAAGAACTGCTCCGAAACCAAAACTACTAGCATCTGTATGGAGTTCTAATTCAGAATTTTGTCTGGATAAATGAAGAACTGGATCATTCGTTAAGGCTATCTTGAGCTTTTGAAAAGCTTCTTTTTGTTCATTATCGAATCTAAAATCAGCATTATTTCTAAGCAAATCACTGAGAGGTTTGGCTATTATACTATAATTTGGAATAAATTTACGGAAATATCCTGTTAATCCAAGGAAACTCATTAATTGTTTTTGTGTTTTAGGTTGCGGGAAATTTTTAACTGCTAATGTTTTCGAAGGGGAAGGACTAATAATTCCATTTTCAATTTTATAACCTAGACATTCTATTGACCGCTTCAAAAACTGACATTTCTTGAAATTTAATTCTAATCAGTACTCAGAAGTCGTTTGTAAAACACGTTGTAACTTAGCGAAACCTTCTATTTCATCTTCAGCAGGAATAAAAATATCATCTAGGTAAATCACTAAAGTTTTATCTCTTATAATATCTTGAAACACATGCAAAATATATCTTTGAAAAACACTAGGGCTATTTGCTAAACCAAAGGGTACTTTTAAAAATTCGTATTGTCCGTTATGTGTAATAAATGAAGTGTATTTACGACTATTTTCATCAACTTCGCAATGATGAAAAGCTGCTTTCAAATCTAAACTGCTAAATACTGTAGCCTCACCTAACTGATTAATTACATCTTCTAAAAGGGGGAGGAGAAAACGATCCGAAAATCTACACAAACCCTTGTAGAATTATCCTTTTTTTTTCATAAAACCAAAGGTGCACGAAAATCAGAGACGCTTTCACGTATAACACCGTCTTTTAACCCAATTTGTTTTTCTACTATTTCCATTTCCTGAAAGGAAAATCTACGGGCATGATAACTATGAAACTATCTTGACTATGAAATTATGGCTAAAAGAAAATTTTTTTTAATTTTATCCTTTTTTTTCCTCAAGTTATTTATTTTTTTTTTTATTGTTATTTATCTTTGCCCCCCTCCCCTTTTTCTCATATGTCTGTAATTTTCCTTTGTTTTATCTTCATTTTGAACTTTTTTCAAAATGAAGACGAACAAATTTCGAAAAACCATCAAT
>NC_092206.1:100576438-100629538 GCF_043381705.1 Parasteatoda tepidariorum
ATACACCGAAGAGCCATTACATTATGACCACCCTCCATCCATAACAATGGGCTCGCTCAGGAACAATGTTTTCATGGGGCACATTAAGACCCATAATCATCCCTGACGTCTCTAAGCTACTTGAACATAGTTGCAGACCAGGTTCACCCATTCATGGCAACAGTTTTTCCTGCGGAGGATGGTAATTACCTACAGGATAATGCACCATGTCATAAGGGTCGAATCGTCGAGGAACATTCCAGTGACTTTCAAGTCATGTCTTGGCCCCCAAATTCACCTGACCTTAATCCAATAGAGCATTTGTGGTCCTACTTGGAAAACCAAATTCGTGCTGCCACGCTACCCCCTCGCAATGTGAGGGAATTGCAGGACCAGTTTGTGAGCGCTTGGTACCAGATACCTCAGACTACCTATCAGCACCAGGATTCAATGCCACGGCTGGTGCTAGCAGTTTAGAGGGTTAAAAGTGGTCCTACATGTTATTAGCAGGGTGGTCATAATGTAATGGCTCTTCGGTGTACATGCACATATACATATGGACACACACACACAAGGGTTGGACAAAATGATGGAAGCACTTCTGTACTAATACATTTTTATGCATTTTTTCACATTTCTCAAGAAGTAATGAGAAAATCATTTTATAACTTTAGAAGACAATCATGTGTTAGGATGCCTCATACTTTAGAGTTTGAGAGATAGACAACAATTTACAATTGGAAAATTGTATTTTTGGACACACTATGCCAAACAAGATAGGAATAAATTTGTAACTTGTAGCAGTTATTTTGGTTATTATATGCTATAGCGCAAAATTTCGTAAACCTAGCTTAGATATTTATGGAGATATGGACAGCATTTTTATAATAAAACTAAATTTTTTTGTCTTGCGCTTTTTTTGTGTTTTTTTTTTGCTATAACTTTAAAAATATTCAATAAAATAAAGCAAACTTTTTAAAGAAATTCAAAATGAATTATAAAGTTATAGTTTTTAAATTTTAAGAAGAATGTACTTAAAACTGCGCAAGATATGAGTCATTAAAGTAGTTCCTTTATGCTACGTATGTGTGGTACAAATTTGAAATTTTTTTCTCAAAATTTTTTAGAAAATAGTATTTGGCAACTAATAAAAAAATGTCCGACTTGAATATCTTAAAGATCGTTTCAAGCAATTTTCTAAGTAGTTTTCTTATTTTTTTAAAAGAAAGCTCAAATGATAAAGCGTTTTCCATCAATTTCATTTTGTGCTATTAAACAAGATTTATTAAAAATGACATCACCGGCCTTGTTGGGGATCATCCCCCATTGAAGCATCTTTTTTCTTTTCTTATACAATCATATTACCGTGTATAAACGTTTATTGTAAGGAATTATTGTTTGTTATACATATGAACAGCAAAAATATCCCAACACTATGCAAACATTGCTAAGAACTAAAATGTATCATTTTTTATTATAAATAACTGAAAAAGGTTAATTAAGTTAAACATTCAATGAATTTTGAAAGGAAATATTTTATCACATTTATGAGTTTATTTTTTCCAAGCTACTTATTTGGAAGTGAAAATCGGTTTTTCTGCTGTTTTTAAAAGATTGGATCTCAGGCAGATAAACTAAGTAAATAATTGTTTAAACTTAAAAACCGGTCAACATCTTAAATTTTTTAAAAGAATTTTTCAATTGAGTGACATCTTTCTAATAAGATAAAATTTCGAGATGAAATCAATGAATAATTCTTTTATTTTAGCATACGTTTAAGAATTCAAATAATATATTTGAGTCATATATATTAGGTATCAAATAATATATTGAGTATGTATTCTAATAATGAAAAATTAAATTACAAGGGATTTTTAAGAGCATAAACTTATGACTTCTTTTTTTTTTTTAATTGAGATGGTGTCCAACTTTCATAAATAGCATACACGGTGCTAACTAAAATTAGTAAATTATAACCTAACAATCATGAATAACTGTTAGAATCGCAAATCAACCCATAAAATCAACCTATTTTTAGTATCAAACTTTCAATCAAGAACAGAATCACTACAATATCAAAACAAATGAAAGCTATTTTTTAATAAAATCATGACATCTGCATACCTGCCAACTTTTAATCACTTCCATTATGATTTTTCCCAGTGGTAATGAAATGGAATTAAAATTTCAATTTTAAGCAAAAAAATGCGTTGTATTTGAAAAAGCTTAAGCTTACGACCATGGTAGTAAGACATATTAATATAGATGCTTAATTTTTTTAAGAATAGTGGTGATCAAAATCATTTAAAAATTAAGTTTATAAAAGTAAAGAAAATATATATTTACTACCACTATAAACATAAAAATAAAATTTTACGCCAAATGCGTAAAAGTTGGCAGGTATGCATCTGCTTTATAAAATCAAGTCTCTGGTGGGAAAGATATATTTTCTTGTATGAATACTTAAATTCTTTCTCCTAACTTTTGAATGATATACAGCTGATGGGGTTTGCTATCCACAAAATGAAGCAAACTGCACTTCTTGGAGAAGTCGAAGGCTCAGCGTTACATAAAAAAGAAGATTTTAAAAAGAATAGAAAGGGAAATGTAAAAGAATCCAAATGAAAGCAATTTTTGAATGAAGGAAAGTTGATGAACGCCTATCAACAGCCACAGCAGGGTTGAAACGAAATGCAAATGTAAATAAATTAAAAAATAGATTGAATGTCTTACGTATGCAATGCAATAAACCACATAATTTAAAGATATCCATTATGTAAATTATTTTTATCTAACTTTTAAAAAAAATGTTGAGGTAGAATATCCATGAGCATTTTTAAGTCTAGTTCCTGCTTACGATTCAACTATGAAAAGGGATTGATATATTTTTACATTCATTTTATATTAAGTTTGTTAGCTAGAATATCCTAGAACAATTTTGTTTCTGCTCATATTCAAGTCTAATAACTCCTATTCATATTCTGTTATGGTTCAACTATAAAAAGGGATTGATATATTTTTAAATTCATTTTAATTAAAATTTGTTAGCTAGAGTGTCCAAGATCAATTTTAAGTCTAGTTCCTGCTCATTCAACTAAGTGTGATTCAACTGAGATAAGAGGCTGAGATTTGATACATTTTCGAATTCATTTCGAAGTGAATTTGTTAGCTAGAAATGGGCTTTATTGGCAAGATTTGAGTGTCAAAGATAACTTTGAAATGCATTTTAATTTCTCTTGACACTTGAGATAAAATAGAAAATAACAAAGACTTGTATAAATTTTCAAATGGTGATTCTTTAATTTAAATTCATTTAATATACATTTACTCAAACGTTTTAAAGTCTTGTTGTAAAATAAAAATGGCTGCTTACGTTTAATGAACATGTACGTCACATATAGCTAAAATAGTTAAAATGAAATATAAATGTAGTCATTTAGCTTTAATTGTATGTGTAAATTATTACTTTTTTTTATTACTTTACTAAATTGTGTATACTGTTTTATAATATCAGCCACTTTTTAAAAATCAAATATCTTTGGAACGAATGTAATTTTAATAATCAGCCATCACTAGCTTTAAAAATAGCATATCATTTGTTAAAAAAACACAATTTCATGAGAGTCTTCGTAGCTTTATGAACTACATACGGATTAATAAATATTTAAAAAAATACTAATCCTTTTTTATCGTGGCTCACCTTTATAATGAGTTGTTTATGATATTTCAGTGCTTGTTGTCATGAACCAATAAATTGTTGTCAAGAATCAATCACATAGCAGAAGGAATAGAAATTGGATTCTCCTACAGTTGAAAATACTCCACGAAACACTTACAATTACACTTTTTCTTTTCCAATTGTAGCGCAGTCCATATTTTTAGAAAATGTATGTCTGAAATATCGATATTCTTAGAGAATATACGCCTTAAAATTAGACTCAATACTTGAAAAAAAAATCTCAAATGTAAAAAATTTCTCTAAAATATAAAGAGGAAAAACATTATGTGACCAAATGTCACAATAATCTTGAAAATGCACCGAAAAATGCCATAAAAAATATAATCCAAACGTATAACAACAATAAAAGAAAAAGATGCAGATGTTAGTATGTTCTGAGTCTTAATTACATGTTGTTTCTTTAAATGTCTCTTTTGTTCTTCGTGTCTTGGTTTATTGCCACGTGGTGTAAATGCATTGTTGCTTGTTTTTATTTATTTGTCTTACGTAGAATCGAAATCGCTGATTATTGTTGGCCTCTGCCTCACTTGAGTAACAAGTAAGTGCGTGTGGGGGGATCGAACTGTTTTCGACAAAACCTCCAATTCCAAGCTTCTTCTCTATGTTGTTCCATTTCTTTTGCAAGTGCAGAAAAATGGGGCAATGTATCACAGCATTTTTTTTCCAACGCAGCAACAGCGGATAGAATTTGTTTTCGATTACAAAGATCGGAAATTTTTTTTTCTCCTCTTCCGAAAGTGGCTATGAATTTCTCACTTAGGATAAATTAGAAATTAGAACGAAGAAAAAAAATTCAACGTAATGAGCAATAGGCAATGGCCTTGGAAAAACGCTGTCAGGAATACCGGGGCACTTGCATACGGGACTTTTTGCTTAAAGTATCCGATGACAAGTTTCAACAACTTTTTTTAAAAAAATATTAATATAAAATTTTAAAAAACTAGTTTATTTGTTTTACTGTGCGTAGAAATAGCAAAAATTAATTATTATTTTGGTTTTGCTTTTTAAATGGCCATTTTTAGGTTAAAATAAGGTTTCATATACTGTAAAGACTGCAAAAAAAAAAATTTCTATCTCCATAAGCAAAAAATTCTTTTTATATAGAAAGATTCTTTTTATTTATTCTTTTTATTTTACTATATTTTGAACTATTATCTTTAAAACAAATGCATATGCTTCTGGGGTGATTATCAATGTCGTTAAAAATACAGTATTTTAAAACATTTTGAAAAAACATGCTTAAAAAAATGAAATTATACTTTTTTCTCTTCGTAAACATTGTAAAACTATAATCATAAACACTCATGAAAAATTTTTGACAATCATTTTAAAAACAACATGAGATAGCTCGTTTAAGGTAGTGTAAAATGTGAAAACAATCTGATTTTGAGATAAACGCATTCAAAATCACTATATCACTATCACAGTGTTATCACAAAAACCGCTATAACTTTGTAAATAATTGGAGTACAAACAAGATATTTAAGATTACAAGAATTTCAAATTTATAAAATACTCGATTTTAAAAAATTTGTCCAAAATCATGTTTTTGCACTAGTCTTAAAAAGAACATTATAGTAAATACCGGACAACACTTATCCCGAGTTGTTATCCAAGTTTTTATTAACAATAACTATCGCGTTTGTGAAATGTGATAAAAAACGAAATACTCATCACATCACTCGGTATTCCGATCGCTGATAGTTTCTGAAGTTAAAAGCCATTGCATATACTTGTTCGATATTCCCTACTCTGACATTTATTTTTCTGATTTAAGAGTGAAAATCATAGACATTTTTAGGCGAAAAAATTATTAAAAAAATGATAAAGAATAACGTTTTCCAAATTCTGAAATCGAAAATAAATTCTTTCTTCTGTGCCCGTCACTATTAAAAAGTGCGTGTTACTGTGAATAACAGAAATGAGTGGTCGTTGACCCACCGGTGAATGTTGACAATCACATAGTCGCTTTAATAAAAAGTGCGAAATATTTAGGTCTAGTTAAGTGCCACTGCCCGGTATACATTTGCCCGGCATGCCCTACATCAATGTTATTTTAAGGTTCAGTGCCCTTGCCCGGTATGTCCTACAATGTTTTCTCAAGGTCAAGGGCCACTGGTCAGAATGCATTTCACCGGTACTCCGAACACTGATGTTTCTCCTAATCTATCCTCAGCCGATACTAAAATATCGAAGAAATGTAATAATATCGACAAGTAAATTAATATCCAATCGGATATAACAAATATTTCAGACATTCACCCAATCGACTATGTGAATGTCGACATTATCTCGATTTCTGTCATTCACGGACGGTAACGTATGCATTTCCTACCTTTTGCCACCGACAAAAGAAACGAATTGAATTATTGCCTTGGATTTGGAAACCTGAAACTTGCCTGAAATCAAACTTGGGACACAATCAGAAGAAATCAAAGAGAAGTACTTGAAACGATATAATAACATAAAATATCCTCATGTCATTTTATATAGATTCGAATAAACAAAAAGTTTTATCTCTCCTGAATTCATGAATGCAGAGTTTTACATTTTAATATAAGTGATAAGATATTATATGCAGCGATATCTAATTTTTCAATCTCTTCTATTTATTCACATTATTTTTTTTTGTTACTTTCAACATCAGCAAAACCGCGAACATATAAAATAAATATCGAGAGAGATACAAAGGGATAAATAGTCGTTATTTAAATTTTTAAAGAAATAAAATGAGAAAAAATTAGATAACTTCTTTTAAATTTTTTTTTTTTTAACCGCTTTCCTGATTATCCCGAGTTAACTCGGGAATAGTAGAATTCGCCAATACGTTTTGTTTTATCACGTTTTTACTCGGCCGGAAGCAAAGCAAAAAATAATGACTGCTGTGATTGAAAGTTTCTTAATTTTTGCTGTTTGTGGGACGTGTTTTGTGCAATTGATGGTTTCTGAATTTGCATAGAAAAAAAAATGGCTTTCCCGAGCGAAAGTAAAAGTAATGCAGGTGATTTTTCAGATTATGAAAAAGTGAACATATATACAAAGACTAATATTTAACTTTTTTTCATTCGCCCGAGATAAATTTGAATGGGAAACTGATTGTAAATTAAATATTTTTTGCGCATAAAAAAATTAAAATTTCAACTTATAACTTGTGAATTATGTTTTACTTTAGTTCCTTGTGTTTATGAATGAAATAAAAAAATATGTTGATTTTTTGCATTTTTTTCAACAAAAAAAAATGGTAAGGGAAGCTGTTAAAAAAAAAAAAAGAGTGAGCGTATTACTTAAAAATCTCGAAAGTTTCATGAATTTTCCAAATTTGATATACAGTCATTACTTAAGGAAAGAGTAGAGCAAAATTTCACAAAAAAAAGAGAACAAAAAATCTACTAAAAGTGCAATAACATTCGAATAATAATAAATTTATAAAAAGTGACCTTTTCAGCTTCCAACTCTGTAGCTGCATGGTCTGTAGAGTGACCCACGTTATGCAATTAATAATTCTCGAATCTAATTAACTATAAGCATACTTTTTTTTTTATTTCGCTGCATTCATTGTACATTTTTCTATTCACTATCATAATTTCACGTTTTTAAATGTTATAGTTTTAATGCAGCAAAGCAAAACGACGGTGGTGGGCAAAATATTGTGAAGAATTTGCTTACGCGACGCATGCGTAAGCATTTGCAGATGCATCGCCTAGACAGCAACTGCCTCAACAGCGCGAGAACACGAAGAAATTGCTGATCCAACGGCACAAGACCCCAAGTCACCCACAAGCTAGAGCACTACAATTGTTTCTGTGGAGAAAAGAGGCATGCGAGCTAGCAAGAGTTTGGTCTAACCCCACAGGGATTGCCCGAAGGCGACCTGATCAAGTTATCAAGTTCAGGAGCCTCTGAAACACGCACAAATATTAAAAAACGGAACCTCACGCAGATTAAATGTAGTGGAATAAAATCGGTTATGCAAAAGACATCATAATAAAATTAAAAAATAGTATTTGTCGTATAACTTAGTACACGCTAGAGATTTTGGCGAAATTCTGGTTCACAGGTAATCGGGAGTTTACTTCAAATATTGAACTGATTTTGAACCATTGATCTCAATTGTCTAGATTGTTTCGATACACAAATGAAAATGAAAAATGGTAAAATTTTAATTGCTTAACGTTTTTTAAGTTGATAAAAAAAAAGAAATTAGTTCTAACTTCATCACACCTAAAACCAGAGCTGAAGAGTCGACTGTAACTTATGCTCTATTAAAATTTTGGCCAAATCTCAAAAGAGTATTATTATTACTATTAAGCTAGTGTAATTTCAAACTGTAAATTTTTATATTTTTCCGCAATAGTAATAGTTTTTTTTTGCGTAGTACTAGAGTTTCATAAAATTAGAGCTTCATAAAATGAGAGTTTCATAAAACTAGAGCTTTGCGTCGACCTAGGAAGCATCCCTGATGATGAACCGGTCTATTTTTCAATGCTCAATTAAAGTAAAAGACAGTTCATTTTAAAAGGAATTTTGTTTTATAGCATAACTACCGAAAAAAATTTAAAAAATATTTATATAAATTCATTAAAGGAAATACATATCAATATATCACACTCATATTGCTCAAAATTAAAAATATATCTCCAAATTAACTTCTGTCTAATGAGGGTGGATAGCCTGGTTGGCAGGGCGCTGGACTCAAGTCCGTGAGAACGGGAGTTTGAATCCAGCCGGCCGAAGACTGTCGTAAATGGTGACTGGTACACGTTAAATCTGTAGAGTCGCAAAGTCCTTCACGTTTTCATAACAAATCAATACCTCTGGGAGTACTGAATTGGAGATTGTTAGTTCTCTGGTTCAGGTCAACATTACAATCTGTGGATAAATGAATGAGTCCGCCCCTAAATGAATGAGTCCGTGCGACATATGGGTGTGGCAACAGTGTAATTCTTGGCCATAGATGGCGCCACTGGAAAACAAGCACAATCGCATCCCTTCTGCCTTAATGGCCAACGACAACTTCTGTCTAATGATCGGATGTTCACGAAACAGTTTTAATCTTCAAAAGGGTAACCTCAAATATGCTAATTAATTTTTCACTATCAAGCCTTGCTATTACCAGCTGTCAAAATATTTAAATGTTTATACGGCTTAGGTGTGAAGTAGAACCGTAAAAAAAATACAATTAAGTTCTCTAATGGGAAAAAAATGCAATTACTTTCCAAGCAACTCAATAATTTCATACAAACTTTATTTCACAGAAGAAATACAAATTTTTACACCATTTTAAATGTCAAAATACAAAATTTGGGGGAAATCGGTCAAATAGCTTCTAAGTTATAAAATTCCAAAAAAGTCGTATGTCTAAAATTTGATTTCTCAAGAACTATTCAATCGATTTCTCTTTTGTATTTTGCCATGTAAAATTATATTCTTTAAAATGATGTAAAAAACTGTGTACCTAATAATTCTAAATTTTATTCGACTGTTGTTGAATAAAATAATAAAAACAAAACAGTCACTAAAAATTATTTCTGTATAAAATTATCTTTGGGCAAACGAATTTTTTAAATATGTGTTAAAATTTTTAAATCCGTTTGGAAGGTTCTCAAGATACAGCAAAATAACGATTTTGCTCAAATTTTGTATTTTGCTATTCAAAATTACATACTTTAAAATAATGTAAAAAATTATGTACCTTACAATTCAAAATTTTTCTGACTATTATTAAATAAAGTAATAAATATAAACTAAAATTATTTTTTGCATAATTATCTTTGGATAAACATATTTTATAAGTGTGTGCAGAAAATTGTAAAGTTCTCGAGAATTCTCGAAAGTTCTCGAGATGCGGCAAAATACACAAAAAGTAAAATTAGCATTAAGGGGGCCAAACTTCGGATCGCTCTCCTGACGAAACTGTTGGGACCCTATTTCCAGATTGCGGCTGCCCCCTATATTTCGGGAGTCAAAAATCCAAATCCGTCAACAACAAAAAAGAAGAAAAACGGTATGTTTATTTTGTGCGCACTTTGTACACTCAAATAAGTTCAAATGTGATTCTTTCATTCTGCGCAATAAGTAATATAATTCATTATCATTCATTCGAGATAGCTCACATAATCTTTTTAATGTATTTATATTACCACCGAAAACAGTTGTTTACATAATTATAAATAATTTCATAAGCGCAAATTTTCTGACTCCACAGTCCTTTCTAAAATGTAAAAAGGATCATTTTCGATTTTAACAGAAATATATTAAAAAGAGATTTCCTATCTTGTTCTAGATTTCATAAAAACATAATTACTTTCTTCTTTGTAGTAAAGTGTGGTCGAAATTTCGATAGGTAATAAAAGGGAGATAAATTCCGCTACAACGTTTTAGAAATAGAACTGTCATCAGGCTTCGGAATCCAGATAGAATTTCAGCATTCTAGATCAGGGGTTTCCAACTTACATGAGGCCGGGGGCCACAATTAAATGACACAAATCAAATGGCGGGCCGCAACTTTATCAACATTTTATGTTTGAAGGAACATTAAATATTACTGTCAGATTTTTATCAAGTTGCAGAAAACAAAAGTATTGAATTACAAATTAAAATAAGAAATAGAATTTTAAAAATATTTAATTGCATATTTGAAAATTCGGGCTACAATAACTTTAATGTGCACCTGTGTATTAAACAATTAACGTGCAACAGATTGTTAAGATATAAAACTTTAGAAAGGTTAGTCTTACATAGTAGAACACAAAATGTTCAATAAGAAAATTGAGGTTTGTCTGCTGCAATCACCAGAGAATAGATATTTACATTTAAAATTTGTGTGTTCGTTCAAAATGAGTGGTTTCAAAAACCGGAGAATTTCTTCGAGAAAATTTCTGATACGCTAAATTATATTCACAAAATACAACAAAAATTAAATAAACAACATACACGATTATTTTTGTATTTGAATAAATATTTTCTTGAATGTAAAACCTGAGAAATAATTTTTTTTGCACCATTGGTATGTTAAATCTCACAGAAACGGTTTTTATTAATGAGAAAAGTATTTTATACCCATATATATTTTTCGCGAAAATTGTTCGCAAAAAAATGACAACTAATATATTTTAGTTCGCGGGCCACAAAAAAAGATTCGCGGGCCGGATGCGGCCCTCGGGCCGCCAGTTCGAGATCACTGTTCTAGATAATCAGAAAGATGCCAATATTTCGATCCACTATAAATTGTATTTGGAAGTAAATTCTGCTTGAAGCGGTCGGACCACTGACGAAAATTGTATTTGCAGCGACTACTCTATAAAAAGCTTTCTAACTCACCCTGCAGGGTCGGTGCTTTTTATCGAAGGTTCTTGGTTTGATGACCAACGAACATCTCAGAGCAGACACACAATGTCAACCCATACAGAGCTCTCATTAAAAGTGAATCGGAAAAAGGTTTTTAATCGACGGTAAATTGCCTTAGAGAATAATATCGTGAAAAAAATTCATCTTTTAGCTTTCAAAAAAAACGATTAAAGCTTGAATTGCTATAAGGCACAAAACTTCTGCAAAGCTGTAAGTACTCTATCTAGTCGGATAAGTGGTCAAAATTACAATTTTAAAATTCCATCGTTACAATCACGAAAGCAAGTTCACAAAAAAATTTTAATAATATACTAAATAACTTACTTTTGCTGGATGAAGTTTTTTAATGGAGCAATAATTTTCTAAAATGGTTTTAACCGACTTTATTCGCCCGATATTACTTTCACTCTCAGAATTGAAGAACTCTTATGAAAAGCCGCCACACTAGAAATAACGATCAGTTTTCTCATATATACACTGACACTACCTGAATTTCCAACAAAGCTTTGATATTCGTCATTTTGAATGAAAATTTATAGCTGTCGTCATTTCACTAAAAGGCAGAAATCTTTAGAAGAAGAAAGGAAAACAAAAATGAATTGTTCTGTCTTATTTTAAAAACCTGCAGGCATTGTGAAATTTGGTTGAAACGAGGAATCTTACCATTGTGGATGGCCATTCTGTTTATATAATAGCCATAATTAAAAAGAAAAATCACTCGCTGCGTCGTGCTTTTAGAATGCATCTCCTTTTGTTGAGAGTATTGCTTACTTTCTAAAGCTTTTAATTTATCGTTTTCCACCTTTTAGTTGTTTTTAATGTATTAATTCATTTTAATATTTTCACGAAGAATATATGTATTTTATTTTCATATGTTTTGGTAATTATAGTTCAGTGCATTATTCAATCACGTTATGCAATTTCCAACCGCAACTTCTAAATACATCCGCCTGAGACTCCGCGTTCAGAAAATATTTTATCACATAAATAAAATTGTAAGATTTTTCTTTTTTGTGCAGCTCAAACTCAAAATATTAGAATCGTTGAAACATTTCGACACTAAAAAGTCTCTGACTTCATTTGTTTTTAACTTCATTAAATTACAAATTTAACAGCATTTAATAAACAAATGAAAATCTACGTTATTTTGCAACATTTCTAAACGTTAAAAAAATCAAATGAAGTATAAATGAATGACACAATTTATTTCACAATTTTACAATAAAATTTTATGGGGTCCCAAATATAAGAATATTTTGTTATAAAGATTAAAATTCAATTAAAAATGGAGAAAAAAAGTTAATTCATAATTCATAGCATCGTCTTGAGCTTTGGTGACTGCATAGAATGATTCTGCCTGGAAGAAACTAGATTGTTTCTTTGTTTACATTAGCCCAAGTAGACTATTTGTGTCCTTTTAATGGTACGATTCTTTTTTTTTAAAGAAAACATGTTTTATTATTTTAAAAACAAGGGTAGTTCTATCTACCGCAATATGATATCAATAACATTAAAATTTAGATAAAACGCCTTCTTAAAGTGGTAATTAATAGAACGGAACATCCGTTTGATGTAAACAACTGCCACTTTTTTTGGATGGGTGCTTTTATTACAATACATAGACCACGTTTTGGGATTAGAGGTTGAATGCTTTCCCACTATCTCAGCTTTGCTTGTTGGGTCAACTTTTTTCTTTACTATTCTCCATAAATTTTCAAATGGATTAAGATCTGGTGAATAATGACCCGGCCATTGTCATTTCCTGCCGGATGCTACTTGATTTTAAAGCTAAATCTTCTTAGAAAATATCATCCATCTTCAAACGATAGTGCTCGAGAATGAACCTTCCATGTCACTCCCTAATAGCTTCACATTTTACCGATTGTTCAGACACTCTTTATTTAAATGCTTCTTCATCCAAACTCGAACATCTTGATTTATAAAGAACATACTTTCATCACTCAGTAATATGTTTTTTCCAATCCTTCGAGCCTCGTGGATGGTTGACCCTGTACAGCAAAGATGACACTCAGGTTTAAAATTCGTCTTAAGATTTCCGGGTTACTACTTCCGATTGATTTTTATGCCAAAGTTTGAAAAAGAGAGCCATCCAATATTATTATACTCCTAGTGTTTACAATCTAACGCGTTTTTTTTAAATTTAAATTTCAATGAAACAAGCAACATAATAATTTGGAAGACTCCTATTCGCTGCAACCCAAAATATAATGAACGGTGATATTTTACCCAAATATAGACAGATAAAAAGATAACACTCAAAACATGGTAAATCTTACACTTTGTTTACGTTGCGTTATTAATTTTCTTAAATTTGTTTTACTCTCACAACAATTTATAAATGACTCTTATGAATGATAAAACGACGCGTAAATTTAAACTCAAATCACAATAATAAAACTTCCTAGAATATTAAGCTTGTTCATTCATCGCCTCGTATATCTATAATTGTAGAGTAAATTTTGCTTTTCAAANCCACTGCCTAATTTTGAACACACTTCCGTTAAAAAGACACCAAATAAATAAAAACGGATCAAACTACTACAGCGCCATCTTCCTAAGAGTCTGAACTGAGTCATCCGTCATTAAAAAAAATTTTATTTGCAATTTAAAATAGTGAAAATTAAATAAAACTAAAATGGGTAGACTCGCCCCTGGATGGGTAGACTCGCCCCGGTTTACGGTAACACTAAAAACATGGTAAATCCTACACTTTGTTTATGTTGCTTTATTAATTTTCTTAAATTTGTTTTACTCTCACAACAATTTATAAATGACTCTTATATGAATGATAAAACGACGCGTACATATAAACTCAAATCACAATAATAAAACTTCCTAGAATATTAACGCTTGTCCACTCATCGCCTCGTATATCTATAATTGTAGTGTAAATTTTGCTTTTCAAAATTATAGTTCTTATTACAATATATTTAGTAACAGATACAAACCTTAAATCTAATTTCAGAACTGTCATTCATTTTACCATTTATTTGATAATTTTAACCTTTTCACGTCGATGCCTTTTTCCAAATAGTATGGTAGTAATTTTTTTTAACTTCTATGGTTTATTTAAAAAGGTAGTTTATTTAAATGGTTGATCGAAGTTAGATGACTGTTGATTATTTCTTATTCTAATATAATTTCTCAATTATAACAAGGGCTAAAGGGACAGAAATGGTGGCTTTAAATGTTTAATTGAAGTGCTTAAAAGTAGTAAACTAAGTTATATCATATTATGGTGACTGTTTCAGACATCTTTTATTATGAGGGATTTATTTAGCTAACATCTTAAAGTTTCTTACAAAACAACATATACTGTCTTAATCTTAAAAGAAATTTTTTAATCACCTGTCCGGGAGTGTTTCGCAGAAGTATTTGACCAACTATTTAATTAAATTTTAACATTTTTAAAAATCTTTTTCTTTACGCTACTATGTATATTATTTCTTCATTAATATACTAATCACTTTTTTAGTACTTTAATTTACGTTTTCTTTAAAGTAAAGTTCCTTTTTAAATTATTGTCAAGCTTTTTATTAAAAGAATTAGTGTCTGCTAGTTAAGAATAAAATCTTGTTAAGAACTTAAAAACATTCCGATGTTTGAAATTATTTGATGCAAAACAGCTGATTATATACTAAGCATACTATTTTTTTCGAAAAAAAAGAATATAAATTATTGATTGTCTTTTTCTTTGTTGTTTTTTCTGTTTCATATGACTTCAACATAGATTATCCAAAATAGTGTTGATGTTTTATAAAGCTACTACAAAGAGTATATAGAGATACGGAACATAAAAAGCTGTCGAATACGTAGTCAAAATTTTTAAGTGTCTTAAAATAGCTCAGTATTTTAAATGTCGTCCTAACATCTTAGTTGTGAAATTAAATTTTTAATTATCTGACCACGTGTGACTCACAGAACTATCCAATTAATTATTTCATTTTATATCTTTTACTCTTTCTTTATGATACCATGGTAGATTTTTTTCCGGATAATATACTAAACTATTTTGCTTAATTTTTAACTTTAGCACGATTCCCAAGATATTATTGTAGTGTAATTATAGATATTATTGTAGATGTAATAATTGTAGTGTAGTGTACAATTTGTTATCAACCTTATTTTGTTAAGCAGGAAATATTAAAAATTGAAATTTGTAATAAGATGCCGAAGTCGTGCCAATTTTGGAATCATCTGATTCAAAAAAAAAAAATATGAAATAAAAAATACGCAATTTTTAAACTTATTTTGATAAAGAAAAAAAAAACGCGGCAGGAAAGCTGACATACTTTTTACAGAAACTGAAAAAAAAACAATTTTTCCTCTATTTCGTCATAAGAGGATAAGAATGATATTGCTCCAAGGAGCCTACTCAATAATTTCGCTACTTCCAAAATGAAATCTGTTTGATCGAAACATATTAAACCTTGAAAATTAAAACGAGCAAAGAATTAATTTTTATTATTTAACTGAGCTCATTCCATTTATTTCACGATAGCGGTATCAAGGTTAAGGATATTAGGATAAGGTTAAGGATAAGGTATCAAGGTTAAGCCCCGTTTACTATTATACTATAAATGCATTAAATCATGTAGCTTGAATAATTTATTTTAAGCAAATTATTTAATAATTTTAAGCAAATAAGGGTGTAAAAATAAACTCGATCGAAATACTCCTTAAAGCCTCCCAAAGTTTATTCTACATATATTTTAGGGCA
Organism: Parasteatoda tepidariorum; assembly: GCF_043381705.1. NCBI lineage: Eukaryota > Metazoa > Arthropoda > Arachnida > Araneae > Theridiidae > Parasteatoda > Parasteatoda tepidariorum. The sequence goes on from NC_092206.1 coordinate 100,592,245, forward strand.
TACTTTACCCTAAAATATACGTAGAATAAACTTTGGAATCGATATATAAAAAATACCTTTTCAAACAACTTCGAGTAGATCGTAAACGCTAACTTGTTTGAAATAGCTGTCCTTGCCATTATTTAATTTCGATTCCTGGTGGTAGGGGACATTCCATTTTCACATTCGACTCTTGAAATTTCAATTGTATTCAGAATTTTTTTACGGAAACATTTTTATTTAAAAAATGTTAAGGCTTGCAGCAAAAAAAAAAAAATTTAAAAATTGTACTGCATTGATTTTTTAGAAAGTAGTGAATTATTATTTTTTCAATCTAAGAGCCCTGTGACTATATCTTATGTAAAACCTATTTTAATATCGAGTGAAATAATTTAATATGCTGTGTTACTAAATGGATAATCCCAAGAAACTGAATCGAAAATATAGAAACTTCAGTGATTTAAAGAATAATAGATGACAATAAAAATAGGCATGTTTTGAGTGTCCAATAATTAAAGTCACAAGTCATTCAAACCTGACAAGTCTTGAGACTGGGTGCTTATATTCGAACTCTCGAAACATGTCGACTTTTACTTCCCTCTTCATATTTTTTGAAGCCCGTTGAGTTTTTATCATCAATTATACTGTATTACATTTGTGTCTTGATCATTACTTTGATGAGGATTTTACACTCGTTAAAGTAAACATATGCATTTTAATATTTTAACAGGATTCATGTGGTCTTTAAAAACGTAAGAGCATCAATATTGTAAAAGTTATCTTTAACTTTAAAATTAAAATTTTTAGACCAGATATTTTTAGTTAATGAAATTGAATATTTTATCTTTTAAGTTTTCGTGACCCCATTTCAGTATCTTAAGGAACTAACGTGCTCTGCTTAAAAAGAGAGCATCAGATATATATAAGAAAACAAAAATAATCATAGTAGCAGTATTTGGTGGTAAATGTAGCTTATCGTAATTATAGAACCTGCTGTGCGACATTTTATGGTGAATTTGTGAACGTAAGTTTCAGAATGTATCGAAACATGAGGATGCTATTTGCAAATCATCTTTATCCAAAGAATACCATGTAACCTAAATATCTAGCAGAATGAAGCGATTTTTTTAACAATGAATCATACAATATGCAACATATTATTTCAACATATTATTCTTAAACATAACATGTTTCAATGTTTTTAAAATGCCATTTAACATTCAGTAATTCCTTGAGTTACAGAAAAAAGAAATATCGTAAATTATAGAAAACCTTGTGAATGTGCATTAGAATTACTATACAATCTACATTTTATTTTTCAAGCACTTTTTTTGTTTCTTCAAACTTTCTGGCCTAGAAGACTCGATTAAAGCTGTAAAAATGATTATCCCTAAATTTTTGTATATAGATAATAAGTTATGTAAATTTGATTTTAGTATGAAATCCTCCTATAAATATAGTAAAAACAACATAAAAAATCTAAATAATGTCAAATAAAAAGTTTATGTATTTAAATTCTGAAAGCTTAGAAAATCATAAATAATTTATAAATCGATTCAAATTTTCTTTTCAAAGGAGTTTAAAAGAAAAAAAATATTTGCTTTTTAGACATAATATTGTTAAAAATTGTCTATTGCCTGGAAACTTCGAAATATTTTCTATTAATTATTAATTAAACCTCTCTGAGCAATCACAGAACATTATTTCAATTATTTTTGTAGTCAGAACTTGGTTGCTTAGAATTTAGTAAAATTAAGTATTCCTCTTTTGAATTAGTCTATGGGTTATCTTAAAATATTCATCAGCGGCGGCAACTTTTCTTAACTGTTTTCTGGATTGTCGCCAAATATATAAATCTTTATTGCGACCCAATTGTTTCACAATTTTCCAGCCCCCCCCCCCTATTTCAAGGGCCAGGATTCCAAATATGTAAAAAAAAAATGTTTATTCAGAGAAAGTACGTTTTTGTGTCTGATTTCGTAACTTAATTAATGGTTAGCCCTAATTAATTAGCATATTTGAGGTCACCTCCAGGAACCATTAAGATTGACACTTAGTTCGCAAAACTCCGTTAGAATGAAAGTTATTCAGGGTGATATCTTTTTTATTTTTTCGGACTGTACATATGTTGGTTTCTTCGACCTATTTTTACAATTTTTGTATTTTTGTATTTTTCAATAATTACAAGTAAAATCATACAATTTAAAGTTAAGTGAAAATTGCATACCTTTATAAATCCCTATTTGTTTTTAAATTTTGGTTTATTTCAGATAATTCATATTTATTTCAATTTCATTGAAAGTGATCTCAGGTTTACTTACCTTTGAGAGTCACTGAATGTTATGATGTCACTGAATGTAAACTTAATGTTATGATACAAAAATAATTTCAAAATGCTCTTACTTGTTCAAAATATATTTATGTTCTAAAACCATTCATTATTATATAATCAAAGCTACAGATTATTATTTCGTATTAAAAAAACATTGTGAACGAAATTCGTCGTATTACACAATAAGCAAAAGTTTCATCATTCGAACTTTTGTTTCAATTCGATATTTCGAAGAAATCATGATTAATCATTGATGAAGCTGCCGCAAATCTAAACAATAGAAATAACCGTTTTGTGACTTTTAATGCTTTCGAACTTTTCTTTAAAATGCGCAGGAAGGACTGTTACAAAGGAATTTGTAGTTTGATGTTTTCCCTAGCTTATGCAGTAGTGGCGTTCAAACAGGGGAGATGAAAGACGTAGGGTAGCGTGAAAAAAATTACGGGGTCACACTTTTTTTCTTTCTTTTTAAAAACAATAATAGTAAATAAAGTTAAAGTCCTCCACGAAAGCTAATTTGTCCCAATGCTTGATTCATGAGTTCCTTTGTGTTCAGGGTTTGGATCAAAAATACAAGGCTACGGATTTGAAAATTGAGAATCATAAACTCTGAATTGGATCGGCTGTTCACCGCCCATTACAAAATAAAATATTAAATAAGGCGATCAGATGTTGAAGGTGAAAGTAATATAAAATGCCAGAACAGGGAAAAAAGCATATGTTTAGCCAAATATTGATAGAATCAACCAATCAAGGTTATTGCGAGCCATCTAAATGATGTATTGCCTTTTTGTTCATCTGCTTTTGGCAACAGTTGTTGTTATAATTTTGAAAATATTAATAGATGCGTCTTTTTCTTTTTTCGACGAAGTTCGTCTCATGTTATAATCTCCGTGTGAATAAACATTAGAAATTCAGATCTAAGAAGATAGGCAGCACAACAGCACAAATCGCCGCTATGGAAGAATATAAATTGAAGAAGTTAAATGGCGAAAATTATCATGCATGGGCAATACGTGCCCGCGCACTGATGGTGCAGAAGAAATGCTGGGAGGCAGTTGAGCCTGGCTATGGCCCAGGGCCGGATTTAAGCTTGGTGGGGCACTAAGCTACTGAAAATGATGGGGCCCTTATAAGTTCAATTCCATTTCTATACACCTAAAGTAAACTGTCACTATTCGTTATTGTTGAGTATTAACATTATATTATTAAAAAATTTGATAACATTACTTTATTGTTAAATATGTTAATTGTGATGAGACTATTATGTAGAACCTTTCTTTTATTGCACATATTTTTTGAACGAGAGGAAAAAGTTGCAAAAGAAACACATTTTAAGCACAGAGTAAAAATTTGGCGTGCTGGGCCACTATATTTTTAACAGAGTTTTTTTTTTTTTAATTCATTTTGAATATATTTTATTAGCAATTTTTAATAATTTTTTTACGAATTTTTTTCTCAACTGTTTTTTCTTTACATTACAAAATCTATAAGACTTAGAATTATGAAATTTTGAATGTGCGTAGAAAATATGAAAATACGATTTGATTATTAGTTTTATTTTTTTTATAACCGCCGTTGAAAAACCGACTCAATTTTGAGTTTACGCCCTAACAACCAGGCTATCCCGGCCAAATTTATTAGTTTATTTTATAACAGTCATTGCACAGCCGACCCAATTTCGAGTTTACGAATACTAATATTCAACTCCGTAGCCTTGTCATTTTGAACCCAATCCAGAAAACAAGGGAACTGCTAGATTAGTACCCAGAGATATTTATTTGGTATGAGAACTTGGAGGACTTCGTGATCCTAACAGATTTAACATGCACCAGTCACTATTTTATACATGGGTATTCTTCTGCCGGCAGGATTCAAACTCATATTCTCACGAACATGGACTACGCCCTATCAGCCAGGCTATCCCGGCCAAATTTATTAGTTTATTTTATAACAGTATTGCACAGCCGACCCAACTTCGAGTTTACGACTACTAATATTCAACTCCGTATCCTTGTCATTTTGAACACAATCCAGCAGTCCTTGGAGCAGGTGAGGGCCGTTATATTAATACTGTTTGTAAAAATAAAAAGAATATTTCTTAAGCTCATATTATTTAATTGATGTTTATATTGAAAATATTTCTTCATTATTTTTGCTTTCTTTTTAATTATTTTAAGTACATTTGTTAAATTTTAGTGCAAGAAAAAAAAATTATCATTATTTATGTACATTTTTGGCTTATATTTTTAAGGATATATTAAAGGGTCTATTGAATATCAGAGAGAATAAATGTCATACAGGTTTAAAGTTTCAGCTCTGCTCTTGATGGTGTATAGTGGCTAGGATGTGAAAAAGCAACAGTCCCGGGCATCCAGCCGAAACGAGCATTCAACATATCAATGGAACACACTATATCAATTAGCAATTAGTTTTAGATAATTACAATTGTAGAATAATTATCTTATTATAGAATGAAATGTTTTAAAAGACAAATATCTGTTAATGTTTAACATTTAATCAACGAAAAAACAGAACCAATATTGAAATCTAACGAATTTATTATTTTTTATTACTGATAAAGTTTGTGACAGAAAAAAAAATTAAAGCCTGATAGATTTCAGAATTTTAGAAACACCTTCTAGTTTTACTATTCAATTAAATAGAAGCCGGTGTCTTTCATCCCGGTCACATTAGTGATTCAGCATATTTCGATATCATTTTTGTTTCGTTCTTAATTAATATTGATTTGTTTGCGACAGTTAATTTGTATACCTCTTTTACTACATTTTCGAGGAGTTTAAATACATAATATTGAGGATTTTAACTGAAATGAAATTTGCTTTTTTTGTATGCCTCTTTNCAAATTGCTTGAAAGATGATATGTTCCCTACTAATGACAACGAAGTTTTTTGTTTTATTCAGTCATTTATTTATATTTATTATGTCCAACAATGCAAAAAGGAAAAAAATGAATTTTGGGCTTCTGACGGCCCCAGCTCCGAATAAAACTTTAAAAAAAGAGGAGGGAAAGTAAGATCTGGGGGCCCTTGTCATCTCGGGGCCCGAAGCTACAGCTTATTTAGCTTATACGTAAATCCGGCCTTGCTATGGCCTTGCAGAAATGTCCGAAAATGAGAGAAAGAAAAATGACGAAGCATTAACCCTAATATTCTTGTTAGTTTAAGATACGTTTTTAGATGATATTGGCGACTGTGCCAAAGCGAGGGACGCATGGATTGTATTGAAAGATGTACATACATACTAAATTTGGCTTACTGCATGTTTTGCAGTTAATGAAGGATTTTTTTAACATTACATTGAAGCCTGGTGAAGCAATTCAATCATACTTAAACAGATTGATTGAAATACACCGAAAACTGTCGAGTGGTAGTAATACAGAGAAGTTGCCCTCGTCATGTTAATAGGTCTGCCAAAATCATATGAAAGCTTAATCCTGAACTTAGAAAAGGATGAAGATAACTTGACAACAACCATTGTGAAGTCTAGACTATTAGTTGAAGGAAAAAGAATATATAGAAATGTGCCCATTGCTGAAGAGCTGGAAGAGCATGCACTTCACACAAAAAACTAGTATTAAAAAAGATCAATGTAGACAAACACTGCGAAGAAATGGACAACAAAAAGAAACAACGAAACAGCTTCAAATTGGAAGAAAACTGTCAGGTGTTTTAGCTGTGGTGAATGGGGTCACATCTTCAAAAATTTTGAAGGAGCACAGCAAAGAAATCAAAGCAGTGCCAAGACTGCTATAGATTTAAAAACGAACTGGGCCTTCGTAACAAATAAAATTAAAGCTGAAGACTCAGCAATCTGGATTCTAGACAGTGGTACCACAGAGCACATGACGTCAGATCGAAAGAAATTCGAATCGCTAACTGATTACACATCAGTAGTAGAAGTGGTGAATTCTGAAAAAGTTCAAGTAACCGAAACAGGAAACATCACTACCAAGAAGATTCAACCAAAAGCAACATTAACCTTTCTAATGCATTATATGTACCAGACTTAGGTGGAAATTTGCTGTCGATTGTCAAGATTGAAGAGAAAGGTTTTAAGATTAAATTTGCCTATGGTAAAGCAAAAATATTGTCAGAAACTGGTGAAATAGTTTTGAGAGCTGGAAGACAGGGAAGACTCTATATTATAGTAGAAGATTGTCCTGCAGCGTACATTTTAACGAGCCAGTCTAATGGAGTCGGTATCGCAGACTAGGACACCCTTCCCCAGACATCTTGAAAGACTTAATAACCACTAAAAGTAAATAAGAATTCAATCCTGAAACAAACAAGCCATGCTCTGTGTGCATTCAAGGAAAGTTGAGGCTCAAGAAATTTCCAAAACTCTCTAACACACGAGCTAGAGAAACATTAGAAATTGTGCACTCTGATGTAGTCGGAAAGATTTCATCGCCATCACTGGGAGGCTCAAATTACTTTGTTGTGTTCACCGATGATTTTTCTCGTTACTCTACAGTGTATCCAATCAAAACTAAAGATGAAGTCATAAAGAAATTTGATGAATACAAGAGAATGGTTGAAAATTTTCACAGCAAAAAGATAAAAATTTTAAGAAGTGATAATGGAGGTCAGTTTAAGTCACAAAACTTTAACAACTATCTTATCAAACATGGAATTTAAAGGCAGCTAACTGTGCCGGAATCCCCTCAACAAAATGGAATTTCAGAAAGAATGAACCAGACCTTGATCAACATAACCAGATATCTTTTCATAGAATCAGGAGCAAAGCCAATATTCTGGGCTGAAGCTGTGTGCACAGCATCTTATTTCCGAAATAGACTGCAATTGGAAGAAGTACACCAGAAAAGTTATGGTCAGGTAAAGAAACGACTTTGGATCACTTGAAAGGTTTTGGATGTCAGGCCTGGAGCCATACACGCTCATTTCAAAGGCGGAGCAAATTTGATCCAAAGGCTATAGAATGCATCTATATTGGGTACCCAAGTGGTATCAAAGGATATAAACTCCAGGATCCAGAAAGAAAAAAGTTTTTTATCAGCAGAGATGTGCTTCTTGAAGAAGAAGTGTTCCCTTTTAAATTGACCAAAGAAGGAACCAATGAAGGCAAGATTTCCTTATTTTTTGAAAATGAAGACATAGACAATATGAACTCAAGTGAAGAAAAATCAGATAAACATCCAAACTCTGAACTACATGAAACATCGCCAGAAGAAATAGATCAGAATCCAGACTCAAACGCCATCAATCGAGATGAATCCCAAAATAATGTTTGTGGAGTTCAGACTTATCAGCAAGTTGAAATGACAAAGGAGTCCAACCAACTAGAACATGATCTAGAGGATCCAAATAACCAAGTCTCTCGAAGTGATTCTGCCAGAGGAAGCACAAGAGCTATTAAAACCCCTGCACATTTACAAGATTATGTACTTTAGAAGGTAAAAGAAGCATGTTCCGCAAATGCAAAGCAATTCCATAGGGACCCTGTAACATTGGAAGAGGCTCTAACATCACAAGAAGCAAATCTGTGGCAAAGGGCTATAGATGAAGAAATTAAAAACTTACGTTGTGCCCAAACGTGGGAACTTGTTACCAAACCACCAAATGTCAAGTTTATCAGTTCTGGATGGATATTTCGGAAAAAGAAAGCTGAGACAGGAGATTGTGATAAATTTAAAGCTAGACTGGTTGCTAAAGGTTACATGCAAGTTCCTGGAATTGACTTTTAAGAAACATTCTCTCCCGTGATCAAATTAAAATCGATCAGGATCTTATTGGCACTAGCTGTGGAATGTGAAATGGATATTCACCAAATGGATATAACTACTGCTTACCTGAATGGTACTTTAAAAGAAGACATTTACATGAAACAGCCTAAAGGAACCATAGAGCCAGGCAAATAACATCTCGTCTGCCACCTAAAAGAAGCCTATATGGATTGAAACAATCTGGAAGAGAGTGGAATGCGTGTTTCGACACCTTTTTGAAAGATTATGGATTAACACGTTCCAAAAGTGATCCATGCATTTACTATCATCCAAATAAAACACTCTACCATGGCATATATGTTGATGATATGCTTATTGTTGGAAACCTAGAAGCCATAGACATGTTTAAACTTAAGGTTATGGTTAAAAGTTTAGAGCAAGAGATCTTGGAGAAGTAGGTGTAATTTTATCGATGAAAGTGAAAAGGTATGCTGATGGATCCTTAACCTTAGACCAAGCATCCTATGTTGAAGAAGTATTGAAGACCTTTGATGCAACCTTATTCAGAGGAGCATCAACTTCCTTAGACCCAAGTGTTAAACACTATAAGTTAACCGATGATGAGTGGAAGGAAACTAAAGAAACCTCAAACAAAATTCTATACAGACAGGCGATAGGCAGTTTACTGTATCTTGCCTATGGTACTCGCTCTGACATTGCTTATAGTTCAACTTATATGAGCCAGTTAACGAAAGACCTTCTGAAAACCATTGGCGAAGTGTCAAACACTTATTCAGGTATCTTAAACAAGCAACACATCTTTGTTTGACCTATAGAAAAACTCGAAAGAAGCTAGAAGTATTTTCCGATGCAAACTGGGCAGCAGATTGCATTGACAGAAAATCATTTAGTGGTTATGTGGTCATTCTTGCGGGTGCTGCGGTGTCTTGTTCCAGTAAGAATAATATAATATAAGAATAACTTGGTAAAGTAATATAAAATACCAGAACAGGGAATAAAGCATATTTTTAGCCAAACATTGATAGAATCAACCAATCAAGGTTATTGCAAGCAATCTAAATGATGTATTGCCTTTTTGTTCATCTGCTTTTGGCAACAGTTGTTTTTGTAATTTTGAAAATATTAATAGAAGCGTCTTTTTCCTTTATCGACGAAGTTTGTCTCATGTTATAATCTTTATTAAAAATTTTCTTTTTCTCAAAATGATCTGTTTATTTACAATTATAATTTAAATTCAACATCAGGTATACATTACTAAAGCCGAATGGCGTCACCTTGTACTGCCAAAGTCCCGTGGTGTAGGCAGCCTTTTCGCGGTCATCAGGATTAATGACACGTTAGACCAGCCGTCCCCAACCTTTTTGTACCTAAGAGCAAATACCAGAATATCGGTTGAATGGCGGGCACCACTTATTTTCTTAAGATAAATTTATAGTTGGTAGACATAGGTAATAATACAAACACTACATATAGCGCACACAAATTTTAATTTTAAAAATTAATTTAACATATGAATATAATTATTATTAATATTCTTGTGTAAAATAAATGATTTCTGAATTGCTTGCAAAACATACGAAGTATAAAAATTATTTATTAAATACAGTCATTGTGATCGTTGTCATTGCATTTCACTGGCCATCGCTTCATAATTGCGAGAACATGATGAAATTCCTACTTGCAAGCAATCGTCAAGTTGTTCATCTGTAACTCGGTATCTATATTTTGAATTCATTGTCGAAAACAATGATTCCCAAAAGTATGTGAAACCACAAACCTACTTTATTTTATATGTTGCTCCTTTTAAGAATGGACAATTATTTCTGTCAACTATATTCCAGAATTTCTCATGTGTTATAATCGTTTTGAGGATAATGTCATTCTGAAGATCCAAAATTTCTATCTCCACTTCTTCTCGTCTAACTTGAAGACATTCTGAAATGCATGTTGCTATTTCGGTTACGTATATTTGATGATAAAAGGATTTACAGAAAAGGTGACCATGATATTAAATTGATATTAAATTGCTCGGTGATATTAAATTGTTAAAAGCGATTTTCAAATTGATTATTGAATTACTTATCCTGCCTTGTTTACTTGTTGGGCGCACAAATGGGAACATCAGAAATGTGCTGGATAAATTAAGAATAGCTCATCTTAAGTTGAACTCATCTAAATGTTTTGTCGTAAAGTTAGTTTTCTCGGACTTGCGATCTCTTTAAAAGGTGTGAGAACGGATCCTGAATGGATTTCTGCAGTTGAGAACTGGAGTTGCCCAGCAGATATCCAGCAACTGTGAAATTGACTTTGCACCTACTTCAGGAAATTCGTGAAGGATTTCTCTACGATTTCTAGACCACACCACAAACTGACAGATGCAAATCAAAAATTACCGTAGTCAGAACTGTGTAAAAATTCTTTTCAAGAATTGAAGAAAGCCTTAACATTTTCGCCTATACTTGCATATCCCGACAAACTGTTTATTTTGGATACTGATACCTGCAACGAAAGTGTTGGAGTTGTTCTATCGCAGGACATGCCATAGTTAAATTGAGTCTATGGAAAACATTATGGATGGTTGCCCGTGTAAGCACAGATGGCGCTAGGGATTAAAATTCGTCGTAAGATTTCCGGGTTACTTCTTCCGATTGATTTTTACGCCTCGAAGCTTGAAAAAGTAAGGCATCCATTATTATAGTTGTAGTGTTTACAAGATAGCGTGTTCTTTCCATTTGAATTTCAACAAAACAAACAACAAATGCAATCGGAAGACTCCGCAAGCATGCTATGATGCAACCCAAAAAATTAAAATGGGTGATATTTTGCACAACTATAGCCAAATAAGGGCTCAAAACATGGCAAACCTTTATTTGTTTTCATAATAGTAATTATCTTAAATTTGTTTTAGGCTCACAACCAGTTAAAATTTGTAAATTACTCTTATGAATGGTGAAATTGTACATTTAAACACAAATTACAATAATAAAACTTACTAGAATATTCACACATCGCCTCGTAAGCATACCATAAGCGGGGGGGGGGATACACCGGAAGTTTTCTTAATTTCTTCCGGTTTTAGGAAGCTTGCTATTCAGTCAACCATCCATACAACAAAAAAAAAGAACTGCTCTCTGGGGCATTTCCATCATTATCTCTACGGACGCCTCTTTAACCTGCCTTTTAAGAACGTTAGATGGAAGGTCAATAAGCTAGGGATACAATTTTCTCCATGTCTCTTATCGCTTTCGAGTTAATATTAGAATTTTTAGATGCGTGTGAATATTTAGATGTGTTGTACAGTTTTTCACCTTTATTAGCACGTATACCATTTATTATCACGTAAAATATGTGGCTTTAGTAATCAATCAAATCCCTCAACAACCAAAAGGGAGAAATAAAATATTTTTGTCGAAAAACTACATGAACAAATTTTGTTTATAAAGTACTAAGACATATAAGTAGAATTATTAATAAATCTTTTAAATTTAGCTTAAGAATTTTTTTATTTGTTTGAAAATAGTTTAGTTTTTTTATCCAATACCCTAAAAAATTGAATGATCGAAGTCAACTCATTGAATGCATTTGGCGCAATAAAAACAGAAAAAAAAGAGCCAAATTTCATTTCTTTCATTTAATCAAAATGAGCCTAAATAGTACAAATATTCAGAAACCAAAAAAAAAAAAATTTTACATAAAACCGATTCCATTCAGAACGATTTGGTTATTTTAAAATTATTTTTTTAAGATGGCAGTCAACCCCATAGACCAAGGGTTCACTTCGTTTGTTCAGAATGTTCGCAATCCAGTTAGTATCGAGATCAGTGAATTTGATTTCAAGATTCGTCATCGCCTGGAAATGTTTGATAGAAGTTTCTGTTCGAAAATTTCACTACAGTCTCCAGTAGCACATGGTAAGCCCACGGATGAGCCCAGTGCTAATACCGGTGCTTTGCAGCTTCCTCCGAGAGCTGGTGAGGTGTCCAAAGACACGGGCCCTTCCTCTGGAGGAGTCTGTGGTCTCCAGAGACACTCGGGGGACAGTGTGTATGGCGCCACTGGAATGTCCAAGAGCCAGAGTAGGAGGTTGAGAAAAATGAGGGCCACTGAAAGGAGTCAGAGGCTTAGGTCCTCTGATGCAACGTCCTCACCCAGTGTGTTAGCCCAAAAAGGTAAGAAGCCAAGAGAGGATGTTACTCCTGGGAGGAGAACCCGATCCAGGGAAGTGGTTCCCCCTAATGGAGATAGCCGAGCTGGAGAAGGGGACTCAACTGGGAACGTCCAATCTGGAGTTTCTTCTGCTTGTGCAGCCAAGTCGACCAAGATTGCTATTGTCAGGAAGGACTTTTCTTCGCACAAGCTTTCTCTGGGAGACTCCAACAACATCCTCAGGGAGATCTTAGCGCAGACTGATGCCATTCCCATTGGCGAAAGAATGCCTGAGATCTACAACAACAACCTACTAAGAGGAGCGTTGGTTATTCAGTGTAATGAGTACACGATAGAGTTGATTAGAGGTCACTTTAATGACAGATCCTTGGGTGACCTCACGCTTAAAGTTTTAAGCGCTGATGAGTTACTCAAGCCTGTGAAGTTGACCTTTAAGACCAGAGAAGAATTCTCTGATCAGGGTACCTTTTTGTGGCATCTTCAGAGACTAAACCCAGGGTTAAAGTCTATGAGGTGGAGGATTCTGCAGAATGCTGCGGAACCGGGCACCCCTAAATTGATCTTTGAGGTTGAGCCTGAAGACGTGAAAGACATTGTGAGGACCAATTATAGTGCACTCACTGGTGTGGATCGTGGCGTCTTTAAGATTATCCACGATCCTAATCCACGAGCTAACAAGAAAAAGACATCAGATGTCCTCTCTGTTGAACCTGAAGACCAGGAAGAAATGGATCAGGAGGATGAACCTTGGAAGGCTAATTCCCCTGATTTCAAGGTAAGTTCAATTGGGGCTCTTGATTTTTGAGAGCTAGGGTTGGACTCTGGATCGGACCTAACTTTACAACCTGACTCACCAGCCTCTATGCTTGGTATTGATGTGGCAATAGAGCTGTTAAAGGGAGATCTTTCTTCTAAAGCTAACCAGGATAGGTAGGTGCCATTCTGATTTCACTCATATTGCTAACCAATTGTGACAACAATCAAGGCTCGTCAAATTAATCTCCATCATAGCATTGCTGCCTCTGGCCTTATGGCTAAAAGGTTATATGATGGAGAACTAGATATTGCTCTTATACAAGAGCCTTGGACCCGCAAGGGCAGAATTATGGGCCTCAAAGTTAAAGGTTTTAATATTTTTTATGATACCCGTTGTGACCTTTCCAGGGCCTGCATAGTGGCTAGGTCTAATCTAAATGCCCTTAATCTTGCCAACTTTCTCAATAGGGATTTAGTTGCTGTTAAGCTAAAATTCTATGACATTGAAACAATTTCTGACTTTTTCATTGTTTCTGCCTATCTCCCCTATGAGGAGAAAGACCCGTTGGCTGATATTACTAAGGCTATAATTGGCCACTGTAGTTCAAGCTGTAGATTCATCTTCGGCGGTGATGCAAATGCTCACCATACAGTGTGAAGTGGCAGTGATTGTAACCAGCGGGGAGATGTACAAATGGAACATATCTTATATTTTAATTTACATGTCCTTAATAAAGGCAATGAACCCACCTTTGTTACAAGTAACAGAAGGGAAGTCATTGATCTTACTTTATGTAACTCTATTTCTATAGATTACGTTACTGACAGGAAGGTATCTGATGCAGTTACTGCTTCAGATCACCAACTAATTACTTTTTCTATTAAAGGCTTCTCTGGACTGAAGGTCGTAAGGAGGAACCCCAGAACAGCTGATTGGGGTTCCTTTAGAGCAGCTCTGGAGAGGAAGATGGGGAGCTTTTCTGGTAAGTACAATAATGTTGATGATGTGGAGTGGACTGTTGACCAAGCGCAACAGCTCATACTCTATTCATATCATATTTCATGTAATATTACGTCCACTAGCTCCCCAAGGTGAGTTCCTTGGTGGTCTTCTGAGCTTAGTAAATTACATGAGAAATGTAGGAAGCTATTTAACAGAGCAAAGAAATCTGGAGAATGGTAGTCCTACCGAAACTCTCTAACTGCCTATAGCAAGGCTATTAGAGCATCTAAACGTCGCTCTTGACAGACTTTCTGCGATGGCATTAATACTACTTCTGCCACCACAAAGATTGCAAAAATCCTTACCAAAAGACTTTAATTGCAATCTAAATGCCATCCGTCTTACAAGCGGAAGATACAGTGAATCAGGGGAAGAAGCTCTTGGAGAACTACTTGAAGCTCACTTCCCTGGATCTCATCCTGTTGAGAATGAACATCATTATGATAATCCTACAACTACTTGTAGTAAGTATGACTGGGAGGCCGCCAAGATGGTGGTCTCCTATGAAAAAGTTGTATGGGCTATCAAATCGTTTAAACCCTACAAGTCACCAGGCATGGATGACATCACGCCAATAATGCTTATTCAGGGGGTGAACATACTAGCCCCTATTTTACGTAGGATTTTTCAATCCTGTATAGCATTTGGGTATATACCTTATTCTTGGAGGAATACCAGGGTAATTTTCATACCAAAATCAGGTAAGGAAAATTACTTTGAGGCTAAATCATTCAGACCAATTAGCCTCACTTCCTGTCTGTTGAAAGCTATTGATAAGCTTATCGACAGATATTTTAGAGACACTGTGCTCATAAAGCCACTGTCCTCCACACAGCATGCTTTTCAACCTGGCAAGTCAACAGACTCTGCTCTATATGAGCTCTCCTTCATGCTTGAGAAAATTATCTCAGATAAGGAGGTTGCTCTTGCGCTATTTATTGACATTGAAGGTGCGTTTGATAAAGTCCCTGTTGAGACTATCATCAATGCACTTAAAAACAGAGGCATAAATTCGGTAATCACCAAGTGGATAACCAATTTGCTATCCTCCAGGTATGTTTGCTCCTCTTTACTGGGTACAAGCATGAGGGTGCATGCAACCTCAGGTTGCCCTCAGGGAGGGGTTTTGTCCCCTATCCTAAGGTGTATGGTTATGGTTATGGATCTTGGCATTCCCTGTGTCGGGTATGCTGATGACAGTGTTATTGTTGTCAGAGTCAAGCATGGCAAAACAGTCTCTGATATCATAAATAATGCACTTCTAGAAGTAGCTAGATGGTGCTCTGACTCTGGCTTATCTGTCAGCCAGTCCAAGGTAAGTTTTGTAGCCTTCACAAGAAAAAGGCTTCTTGATCTGGGTAATGTATACTACCTAGATTATAAATTGGAACTCACGGAGAAATTCAAGTTTCTCGGGATTTATTTTGACTCCAAACTTAATTGGGATTATCATCTAGAATACTATCAGCAGGGACAGGAAGATTTTCTGGTCTTTCAGAAATGTTATTGACAGAACCTGGGAATTATCCCCCAAAATAGTCTACTGGATATACTCAATAATTATTAGTCCTATTATCACATATGGCTCAATCCTGTGGTGATCAAGGACTAGATTGAGCTCCGCCAGGTCTACTCTTTATAGACTACAAAGAATGGCCCGCGTAACCCTGTCAGGCTGTCTTAGGACCACTCCCACAGCTGCTCTTGAGAGCTTACTTGGTCTTCTTACATTGAACTTACGTATTGAAGTTGAAACTCAGACAGGCATGAAGCGTCTTATGTACCTTGGCCTATGGAAAGAGTATTCCAAACACTTGTCATGTGGTTATCTTATTTCACAAGTGATGGATATACCCTCTTTTATCAAGCCTAGTGATTATATGTCACTAGGATATGCTTTTCACCAGCATTTCAAGATCCATTTTCCTACTAGAGATGAATGGTTTAATTCTCCTCGGTGGCTTAAAAGCAAATGTCTAATATGGTACACTGATGGTTCAAGGCTTGGTCTCAAATCAGGAGCAGGAATTTATTGCTACAATGATGGTACCAAACTTCACTTTCCCTTGGGAAGCTATGCCTCTGTTTTTCAGGCTGAGGTCTATGCTATTATCTTGTGCTGTAAGATATGCTTAGACGGGGGATATCAAAATATTACTATCCGCGTCTGTTCCGACTGCTGTCCTATCACTGTCAAAGTGTAAATCCACCTCTTTGTTAGTGTGGGAATGCTTTTCGGTCCTCCGTGACCTATCTACTCATAACAGGGTATACCTGCATTGGGTACATGGACATATGGGTATTCTTGGAAATGAGCAAGGTGATGAAGCAGCACGGGCTGGCTCTAATGATTGGGGGAATTGACACTATATCAGAAAAAAAATATCTGAATTCATCAGCCTTTTTTTTTCCTTTCTATTTTTAGCACATTGGGGTAATTTCATTTTAATATAATCAAGCTTTAGAAATATACATTTTCCACTAATAAAATATAATGTAGATTTTAATTCCATGATTTTTCAATCAAAAGGTAGAATTTTAATTAACATTATTTGTATAATTTTTTGAAAAAAATTCATGTTTATTAATTACTTTATACAGCTATGCAAGTCTATATTAAGACAGCATGAAATGTGTACTTTAATCTGTACTTTCAATCTTAAGAATCAAATGTTTTTTAAAAATGCAATTTCAAATGTATTGGAATTGAACACACACCAAGAAAGAAAGCAATTTCGTTAACTAAAATTAATTAATTCAGCAATTTATTTAAAAGAAATTTTAAAACTAAGAAAAGAAAATAATATAAGTATCAATAATATAAAACACTGTTTATTAACTTTTAAATTCAATATATCTATTAAAAAATCAGTTGATTTAAATCAATGATTTTTTTAAACAAATCATTTGATTTAAATTATGATTTAAATCGTGATTTAGACCAAATCAAATTTCGCCGTGATTTAGATCAAATTTAACTTTCATGATATTTGATTCATCACTAGTGATTCATCATTTTTGTTTCGTTCTTACTTAATATTAATTTGTTTACGACAATTATTTTTTACTAGATTTTTGCGAGAAGTTTAAATATATAATACTGAGGGCATTGACTGAATTGACTTTTTTTTTTTTTTTTTGTGCGCTTCTTTTACTTATATTATCCACACCCACAAGCAACCACCTGCTCTAAATACTGCGATAATGTAAAATGGGATAGCCAAACAAAACATGTGGAGTTATTTAAATTCATGTTCAAAAGTATTAATTGTTTTTTGAATTTACAATTTCAGTCATCTTTTAGGTGTTTAAAGCTGCAGCATATCGCCTGAAAGTGTTAAATATATCATTTTTACAATAAAGTAAAATAAAAAAGATTTCTGATTCTTAGGAACAGATATTAAATAGTCTCATGATCGAATAATGGAGCATAATTATCTTTTAAACAAATTTAAAAGAATTTTACCTTTTAAACTAAAAATTTTTTTATTTTTAAATAATTTATTAATACTCAAATTGTTTAAAAGATGATATGACAACGAAAATTTTTAATTTATTCAATCATTTATTTACATTTTTTTAATTTTTTTTAATTTTTATTTTATTAAATTAAATGCACACGTTTAAAATAAAAACAAAGCTGTCAAAACTTCATATATAGTTTCGATTTGCAATTTTAAGAATTTGTTTCGACTTTGATTTGGAAATTTAAAAGCCTTATTAATTAAAAAAAGTGAAAAACCTTATTAATTTTAAACACATAATAACAATAAAAATCAAGGAGTTAAAAATAGAAACAAACATGATCAATGAACGATAAAATCATAAGCTAACTAAATAAACTAATTTTGTGTACGAATTATAATATTACAAATTAAACATATTTCATATTTAGAGGAAACAAGGAAAATTTGGTCATACAGGAGTTTTAAACAATCTCTTTCTCATGTTTAAACATTTGTTTAGCTGATGTTCATTTGATTTCAATGCTCTATTAAACAAAATCATATGTTGTTTCTGTCTATTAGCAGTAAGTAAAATTAAAATAAAATTACATTTGTTATCTCAATTTCATCCAGAACAGACCAAATCAAGAGTTTTGGCAGACAGGCCAGTCAAAGGAGTGGCCCATCATTTAAATAAGTAAACAAAAAAAAAAATCACAATGTATATATAAAAAACTGCGCAAACCTTTCACGTTTTCCCTAACTACAACCAAAATTGATTTAATAAAAACATTTTCTTACCTCCAACGTAAAAGATTTATGTCTTCTTAATATCCTACGAAAATTTGATACAGAAATTCCTAGTTCACGGATTCTCTTACGATTAATTTAAAAAATAACAAAATAAAAGCAACTTCAATAATTAAGTAAATTAAACAATTAGGCTAGTTGAAACATTTAGGATGATTAAAGGAAAAAAAGCTTTTATAATAAATTAGAAAAAAATATCTAAATTTTGTAAGAAAAAAATTCAGAATTGAAGGAGGCCCAATTTAAAAGCACTATGGAAATCTCAAGACAGAGTGATCCAAAGAAATTCTAAGAAGATCCTCCCCCTATTTACAGCCCTAGAAATGTTTTCTTCCTAGAAATTTATGACCAGAAATGAGACAGAAGGGTGTTTCTGTGGGTATCTGATATTTCCGAAGTTAGGAAAAAAGAGCCCCAAGGCAATATAAAGAAGCTAAAAACATTTTCTCACAGTGTAAAATGAGGAGGCTATTTAACAACTCTGTGGGTGGTAGTGGGGTTTTTGTAGTGGGGCTATTTTCATCAGTGGAAAAGGTGTTTTATTGCTCTTTTGGTTACAAAAGTGAAGAATAACAATAATTTTACATTTGTAAACACTTCGATTAGATTTTGAAAAGCATCTGACAATGTAAGAAAGAAAAATATAGATATATATATTATGGGCTTCAAAGGGCCCCAGCTCTGAATAGAACTTTAAAAAAAGAAAGAAAAAAAGTGGATCTGGGGCCCTCTTTAGCTATAAATAAAAAATGAGTTAGAATTTTTAAAAAAAAACAATTAATGCAATGAGATTTTAGACTTTTCGGGGGCCCCATCAGAACTCGGGGCTCTGGGCCCATCCTTAAAAACGGCTCTGCCTGCTACTAAACAGTATTGCACTCTATGGGACTCACTCTATATTAGAAATGGCATGTTATGCAGAAAACGGGAATCTGGTGATGGGTGAAGCAAATTATTTTTCCATTTTCCTAAATCAAGAAAAGGGGGTTGTCTTGGAAGAGCTGCATGGTAGTTTAACCGGAGGTCACTTTGGGATAATGAAGACTCCAGAAAAAGTTCGTGATCACTTCTACTGGAACAAATCAAGATATAGAGGAGTGGCGTAGACCTTGTGACGGCTGTGCGGCTTGGAAGGGACCGAAGAAAAGAAGTATCGCTATAAAACAGGAGCACCATCTGAAGGTATTGCACTGGACACTTTATGTCCTTTACCTCTACTTTCAAATGGCAACAGATACATTTTAGTTGTCATGGATTGTTTTACTTAATGACCCGAAGCCCATACTCGATCAAGTAGCTACTACAATAGCGGTAGGGCAATGGATATTCTGGCTCACCTTTGCAAATTCATTCAGACAAAGGAACTAATTAAACCTCTGCTGTTTTTAAAAGATTGTGTCAAATTCTCAGAATAGACAGCACCCATACATCCCCAATCGGACAGCATGGTTGAGAGATTTAACCTCGCACTTCTCGTGTCAAGGAATCAGGAAGAACAAGACTACCTGCTTGCATATCGCAATGCTATATATGAGACTACTGAATATCAGGGCCGTAATTACGCCGGGGCCCCGACGGTCAAGGGGGCCCCATATGAAGAGACCACATCATGTTTTTTCAAAATACAGTACTCTAATTATATATATATGTAGGAAAAAAATTGTGTTAAGACAGAGTTGCTGAAAATTTTCTTTTTTGTTATTACGTACCTACTATAACATAAAGGAAAGGGTAAAAAACGGTATAACAGCTTTTCGCGAATTATTTCCCTTTCTCAAAAGAACAAACACGCTTTGCAGAGAAGGGGAAAGGCCACAGCTGCATGTCGTTGATTGTTAACACTTTCTGTACATTGCACTTCTGGTTTACATTGTTTCCTCTACTATCTAGCGTCAGACCCAGTGGCGTGCCAACCAGGGGGCGGCAGAGGGCCCCTCTAAAATTTAAGTGATGGGGCAAACGATGCGTTTCGCCCCTCCTGAAATTTAGACACTCACAAAAATAAAGTAAAATCTGTAATTTAAAAAAAAAAAACTTCAATTTTGAAGCTATTTTTGAAATAAGAAAACTTTATATTCCACTAACATTTATGTGCCTTGCCTCTTCTGATATTTAGTTATTCGCCAAGACGAAGTCCATTAAAATAGGTAATTTTAGAGAAGAAGAAAAAAAAGCTATTCTTTCTCAGCTTTGAAGTTATACATCAAGTAGGAAACTTTATTTTGTTATGGGCATTTAATGTGTTTTTTGACTTTTGGAAAAGTAAAGTGAAAGCGGAAAAAATATTTTAATTCCAATTTTCACTCTATTTTCTTCCGAAATAGTAATGAGGGGGCGAACATAGTGTTTCGCCCCTTTTGAAATTTCAAAGAGCTAAAAAATAATAGAAATTGGTAACTAAAAAATATTTCATCTTTGAATCTATTTTCCAAATAGAAAACTTTATTTTCTTCTGAAATAAAAGTGAAGGGGGTGGGGAATTTGCTTCTCATCTTCTGAAATTTAGACATTAACATTAATAGAATAAAATCAAGTAAAGTAGGAAATTTTAGAAGAAGAAAATTGTTTTGTTTCATAACTTCGACGATATTTTCCAAATAGAAAACTTAATTTTCCTCTTAAATTATAGTAAGGGGATAGGAAACTTTATTTTCTTCTGAGATAAAGTAAGGGGGGCTAAAATGTGTTTTGTATCTTCTGAAATTTAGACATTTGAAATAATAAAGTCTAGTAATTTTTTTTTTAAAAAAAAAAAAACTTTGAATCTATTTTCCAAAAAGAAAATTTTATTTTCCCCTTAAATTAAAGTGAGGGGGCGAAGAATATACTTCGCCCCTTCTGAAATTCAGACATTCGCAGGAATAAAGTCAAGTAAAATTTATATTTAACTCTTATTTTCGACTTTAAAGCTATTTTCCAAATCGAAAACTTTATTTTCCTCTGAAATTTAATTGAGATGGAAGATAATGTGCGCCACCCCTTCTGAAAATTTGACATTCGCTACAATAAAGTAAAGTAGAATTGAGAATTTTAGAAAAAGAAACTACTTTTTTTCCAATTTACTAGCTATTTTCCAAATTGAAGTAGAAATTGGTATTTTATGATTAGCATTATATTTAGAGGAAAAGGAGGCTACTGTGGACATGGGGGACAGGAGTAGACAGCATGAATATTTTCCCCCTAGTCATATTTCCTCAGTGAGATGTCGTAAATTGGTAACATTTACGTACAGTGAACCAAAAAAGTACCACCCTGAATAACTTTTGATTTAATGATCGGATCTTCACGTTCTAGGACTCCATCTTAATAATTCGAGGGTGTGACATCAAATATGCAAATTAATTAGTGCACGATATTTTATTTTAAGTTACGCAATCAGACGCAAAAACATACTTTCTCTGAATAAACATAACTTTTGTTCAACAGATTCGATTTTCTAACCCCCGTAATATAGGAGGTAGCTGTAATCTGGGGAATATGGTCCCAATAGTTGGGTCGGGTGAGCTATCCAAAGTTTGGACCCCCAAATGTTAATTTTATTTTTTTGTATTTCACTACAGATCGAGAGCTTTTTAAGGGAATTGAAAAAATTTTGCACACGATTATAAAATTCTGTTATCTAAAGATAATTCCACGCAAGAAATAACTTTTAGTAAATATTTATTATTTTTTATTTAATAATAGTCTGATGTTGATCATTTACGTCGCACTAGTGCTGCACAATAGGCTATTGGCGACGGTCTGGGAAACATCCCTTGAGGTTTGATCCTTTGTAGAGGGGATGCCCCCCCCCCGCTTCGGTAGCCCGGTGACCTGCACCCGAAGTCGAGCACTTTATCGTAGAACAGTTTAACGAAGACCAATACCGCACACCCTCGGTCCCTACGCAGACTGACCCAAGTGGTCACCCATCCGCACACTGACCGCAGCCAGTGATGCTTGACTTCGGTGATCTGCTAGGAACCGTGTCTTAACGATCAGTCCCCTTTGGGACAATAATATTCTGAAAACTTTTGAATCGTAAGGCATATATTTTTTTTTTGTATCATTTTAAAGTATCTAATTCCACATGGAAAATACAAATTTGAGCGAAATTGGTTGAATAGTGCATTAGTTCTTGAGAAATTGAGTTTTATAAGTACGACTTTTTTAAAATTTAATTTCTCAGGATTAATCGATTTCGCTGAAATTTTGCATTTTGTCATGTTTAAAACTTACAATGTTTTGTAATCCAATTTATATGCGAACCAATAACTTGTTTTCATAAATATATTCACTAATATAATACATAAATAGCTAAAATGACAGTTAGAGATGGAGTACTGAAAGTTTTTGAAAGGGCCCCCGCCAAAAATGTTTGCCCCAGGGCCCCGAGGAGTGAAGTTACGGCACTGCTGAATATTAGTCTCAATTGCTGTTTTGCTCTCCAGTGATCTTCTCTTCAGTTGTCCAACTGATACACATTTATCGCTAGAAGAGTACCTCCGAGACAAGTTTGGAAAACATTCACAGCTTTGCTCCTGAGCGAATCAACACGGCGACAAAGAGAACGATACGATACGACGGCGACACGAGGTATGACGCCAGAGGAACTTCCATGAAGGTGACAAATTCTAACTGTGGAGACCGATTCGAAGTTTAGGATTACAGTTACCAAGTTACAGTTAAGCTGATACGGTCCGCACACAGCTCTCAAAAGACTGAATAACGTCGTCGTTCAAATCAGGAAGTCACCATCTTCAGAACCGAAAGTAATACATTATGATAGGCTAGCTCCTTATCATGGTGTTAGGAGAAAAAAGATTGTTTCTTTAATAGATATCAAATACATAGTAAGTAGACGATAAAGAAAAAATCTTTTTTTGTTCATGATGATTAACGCATTATCCAAAATTATAAAACAATAATTTGTCATAATAAATTAAGGATAATGAAAATTGAGAAAAAAAAGTGCAATAAAAAAAAGACATCCTAAATGTCAATACATTCAGAGCAGTTCCTAACCCCAACATCCACTTGACAACACTCCAGAAACGTTTAAATAGAATCTTGAAAATACACTTAATGACTGTCGGTTCTTTTGTGCAAATAACGGTTGAAAAAGTAAGAGTGGAATCCCGCAATTTGATAGGGTGTTTTAATTCCCGGTTTCGGGGTAAATTTAAGTTTTTTCCTAGCAATTCCCGGTGCGTACGAACCTTGAATAATATTTAGATCAATAATGTGGGGTCCTAAGTAATTTATTTTCCACCTAGTACAGGCAAGGCAAACTTTTTTGAATTAGTGTGCCAGTTAAATGACAGTTCATTATTTTCTTCTTAAAAACTAATCTGTAAACCATTCATTTAATTTTAAAGCATTCACTGAATTATTGTGTCACTATATTTTCTGTTTGGCGGTTTCTTACAATATATTATTTAGAAAACACCATGTCAATTTACTACGCTTAAATTTTTTTTCATAATTTACTTTGAGTTCTCTCTCTAGAAAGTCATCATACTCATATAGTACTTTCAAAGAAAAACAATTTAGAAAACTTGGGGTATACTCCTCCGCTTATGTTGTGCTTACGAGGCGAAGTGTGAACAAGCATAACGCTTTATTAATGTGATTTCTGTTTAAATTAATTTTACCATTCCTAAGAGTTTTTCTGTCATTTATAAATACTAGCAGGTCAACAAATTTAACGAAATTAATATCACAAGCTAAAAAACGAAGTGTTGGATTAGCCTTGTTTTGAGTGTTATCCCTCATTTGACTATAACAAAAATAGCATCGTTTGTTATTTTTTGTGTAGCATCATAACAAATCTTCCGAATTCACTTGTTTCGTTGAAAGAACGCATTATATTGAAAACACTACAAGTATAGTAATATAGGATGGTGCGTTTTTTAAAACTTAGGCGTAAAAATCAATCGGAAGTAGTAACCCGGAAGTCTTGCGACGTATAATAACCCCTAGCACAATCTGCACTTAGCTCTACACCAGTCATGTCAAAAATACTGCCCGCGATCGCAATGTGTCATAGAAAGAAGAATCATGTTTCTTATACTTCACTCGATTCCTCTACGTTTTTTATAAGTAATTTCAAGGGCAGTGCGTGCCTACCAAAGACAAAATTTATGATGGTACCATCAAAGGATTTTGATGGTTTATGTTGGTTTCAACAAGATTCTTGATGGTCCAACATGTGTTGATGGGCACCATCACACAACAACTTCCATCATGGTTTGTTGGTTTTTGATGGACCAACATAGCAAGATGGAAAATGTTGCTCTATTGCTATGATGGTAAACCATCAAGTAATGTTGGATTTTTCATGGACCAACAATAACCATCATATTATGATGGAATATGTTGTATTCTCTTTATGATGGTCAACCAACATGGTATGTTTACTATTGATGGACCAACAACCGTCAACAAAATATGATGGAAACTGATCATGATGGTTACCATCATATTCATGTTGGTCCATCAAAGAAAAACCATCATAAATTTTGTCTTGGGTAGGGAGAAATTGAGGAATTTATAAACTTTTCACTGGCTGTTGACGAGAGCACTGATACTGTTGATATAGGTCAACTTGCTGTTTTTATACGAGGTATTAACAGTAACTTAGAAATAACTAAAGAACTAGTGCGTTCCATTGACAGGTACTACAACAGCAAATGATATTTATTCTGCAATTGAGCATTTGATAGCAGAATATGAACTCGACTGGAATATACTTAGCAGCACAACTACGGATGGCGTTCCTGCCATGGCTGGCAAACATTCGGGCTTTGTAACTAAATTAAAACAGAAAACATCGGGGAATTTTGTGGGATTTCACTGTATAATTCATCAGGAATCATTGGCATGCAACCTATAATTAAAATAGTAAATTTTATAAGGAGCAGAGGATTAAATCACCGACAGTTCAGGCAGTTTTTACAAGATTTGGACGAACATTTTTCTGATGTCCCTTATTTAACCGAAGTTCGTTGCCTCAGTCGAGGAGTAGTTTTAGAAAGATTTTCTGCATTACGTGACCCTATTCAAGCTTTCATGTTAGAAAAAGGCAACCCAATTGATTATGACAATGACAGGTGGATTGATTGTGACTTTTTGGTAGATATGAATAAACACTTGACTGATCTGAATTTAAAGTTACAGGGTAAAAATCTGATTGTCACTCAAATGTATTCATCAAGCCTTTGAAACAAAGTTGAGGCTGTGGGAAAATCAGGTAAAAAATCAAACTTTAGATCATTTCCCTCATTTAAAATCATTTGGCACAGTGAACCAAAAAAAAATTGGATCAATATTCTCAACTTCTGCAAAATCTGGTCGCGGAATTCAACAATCGTTTTGAAGACTTCCAGAAAATGAATGAAATGGAATTCCCAATTTTCAACAATCCATTCAATTTTGAAGCTTCACAGGCACAAGTTCATTTGCAAATGGCGTTGATAGATCTTCAATCGGACAGTATTTTGAAAGAAAAATTTAAAGAGTTTAACGCTCTTACATTTTATACACATTATCTCAAAAGTTTGGATAACTACCCGGAATTAAAAAAGCATGCAGCACGCATTCTGTGCATGTTTGGTAGCACCTATTTATGTGAGCAGATGTTTTCCGTCATGAAAATAAATAAGAACAAGCATCGCACAAGACTTACGAATGAACATCTCCAATCAATTCTTAAAATAATTACAATAAATATGAAACCGGGCATCAATGAGCTTGTCAAAAACAAGAGAAGTCAGGTATCTGGATCCTCGAGCTCAAAACAATTATCCTCTTTTATAACTTTGGATATGATTTTTAACAACCGTATATTATATAGTATATAATTAAATAAATAAAATGTTATAATATTTCAGTAAATTTTTTTATTTGAATCTGGCCCGCCTACACATTCTAAATTTAATATATGGCCCTCTGCAAAATTGAGTTTGACACCTCTGCTCTACACAGTCAACCATCTTTAGTTGAGGAAGCACTAGTCACGCTGGCGTCCTGAAAGATGTCAAAATTGCACCCAAAAGCGTACTTCTTCCTGAATGCGCCTTCAATAGCTACTAGGATTGGATTTTTTTTTCTTTATGTTTTATTCAGTGAATGTAATTGAACAAAAGTAATTTAATAAGTCATGGAAATAAATGTCACTCATAATACGTTCTAGAGGCTCCAGAATGGGCCCTGTAAAACGTTTTGTCTATAAAATGTTGCAATAGTTTTGATGTTTTGATTGTAGTAGGTTGTCTTTAGATGGATGAAATAAATAGGGGACGAAAAATGAGATTTTTGTAAAATATTTATTACAATATATAACTTGAGTCATATCTATACAAGCTCGCCAGTACATTCAACAAGAAAATAATCTATTTTCACTGGCAAATTTTTAGAAATAAAGAATGTGTACACACTGTATAGCATGCAGTATATCTCATGCTCAACTTAAAAATATACAGGTTTGCTGCCGCCCAGAGTAAAGCACACAAAGAACTTCATGTTTATATACATTAAAAGAAAAAAAACATCTAAGATGAGACACTAACATACATAACCGGCACCGCGTTTCTTTTCACAAAAAAAGCTCCTGGCTTTCCATCCATTAAAAAAAAAAAAATATTGATAGAATTCCCCGTTTCAAAACTTACGAATTCTCCTCGATTGGATTATACAAAATTACAAAGTCTCACATATAGTATATCACAATCACAGAATCAACACAGCATAAGAAATATATCAGGGATGCCAGACTTCTCACAAAAATCTTAAGCCTCACAATCATGATGACAATTCATAATAGCAAATAAAATTGTCATAACAGCCAGCTTATCATTACAAGCAAACACGCAATAAAAAGCGTAAAAATGAAATGGACATATTTAAATGTTAATTTGAATAACTATTTTCAATTAAAAATACATTCATAAAGTAAACTGTATTGCATAGCTTTGTACATTATGAAAGGCAGAACTGTTTAGGATAAGAATGTTTGACCAACAAGTTTCGTTTTGCGTGAGAGCCTTTTGATGTCATTGAATGTTGACTTACTTTTCGAGAAGGGTTACCATTTTAAGAAAGATCCATGCTTTACTGTATTAATACTAAAAATGCCTACCATTGAATTTGTTTGTATAATATTGCTTACTTAAATGGCAGAAAAAATATTTCTCTAAAGAATTTTTGTCTTAATAGTGGAAAGCTAGTTATTTTAAACTCCTTCTAAACATACTATAATTGTACATCTAACATTAGTATTTTCACGGTAATTTGTCATAATATACCATATCCGTCATATCTAGCTTTTATTGTATACATTATATAGCTGTTTATATATATATACACTATCCTATAATAATGGAAGAGACACTTATATTTTCTAGAATTTCTCAAGAGATATTTAGAGGACTATTTTGTAAATTTAGAAGTATTTAGCTCATGTGATTTGCAATAAAGTTTAAAGCTTTCAGAGGTTTGAGAGACCAACAATAAATCGCAAAAGAAAACAAATATTTCTGAACACCCTATGGCAGAAAATCAACCCATAAGCTTGTATCGATTATTTTGTTTGTTATTTGCAATGACTGCGTAAAACTAATTTTTAATCAGTTATTGCGTTATTTAAATATCTATGTCTTATGTTCTTTTGCTATGACTTTAAAAATATTCAATAAAATGAAAAAAAAATTTTGGAGAAATTTAAAATTAATAACTTATTCTTTTAAAATGTGAAAAAAAAAATTTTAAAAAATGCGTAAGATATGAGTATTTAAAGTTCTTTTGCACTGCGCATGTGGCGAAAAAATTCAAAATTATTTTTTCATAATTTTTTAGTGAATTGTATTTGGAAACTCATGGAAATAATTTGCTTTAAATATAATAAAAATGTAACAAGCTTCAAGCAATTTTCCAAGTAGCGTTTGCATTTTTTAAAAGAAAGCTCAAAATAATCAGAGTTTTTTTTCACAAATTTTCTTATGTAGTATTGCAAAGTACACTACCCTATAATGAGTGGACAGTAAAAACAAAATTAAATATAGGGAAAACCCCTTATCATTTTGAACTTAGTTTAAAAATTACAATAACTACTTAGAAAATTGCTTTAAACTTTTTACGTTTTTAAGATATTTAAATCAATTTTTTTCCATTAGTTGTCAGGTATGATTCTCACTATAAAAGTAAGAAAAGATAATTTTAAATTTCTTCCATGCTTTTCGCATTACAAAAGAACTACTTTTAATACTCATATCTTGCACATTTACTAACAAATTTTTTCAAATTTTAAAACAATTTTGTTACTTATTTTAAATTGCTCTAAAAATTTTGTTTAATTTTACTGAATATTTTCAAAGCAAAAAAACATGAATCAGAAAAATTAGTTTTTAATAAAAATATTAATGTCTCCATAAATATTTAAGCTAGATTTACAAACTTTTATGCAGTCATTGCAAATAACAACTCAAGTAATTGATTGAGAAGTGGTTCTTATTGCTTGATTGTTTGGCATGTGGTGTTCAAAAATACTTGTTTTCTTTTGTAATTTATTGTAGGTCCCTAAAACCACTGAAAGCTTTAAACTTTATTGCAAAATATGAAAAATCGCAGGAGAAATTCAAAATAATATCGAAAACCAAAAGTGTCTCTTCCATTATTGTAAGATAGTATGTGTATATATATACATATTTGTATCTATAAATTTGTATGTATATATGTGTGTTTATATAAGAAAAAAGCAATAGACAAATTACAGGTAACTGAAAATTGTTTACACACATAGGGACTGATCAAGACAAATTCAGGCCCACCAAATTTTCTGGGCCCCTTTCGAAATATTTTTAAATTAAGTTTCTGAAGAGTAGTTATAACAATAAAAAAGAATCTATTGAAGAGAAACATTCCAAAAAATTTTGAAAGCAAACAATTGAAGATCATTTTTAAGATAAAGTTCTAGCATCTATATATTAAAGCAAAATATAAAACAACAAAACGATGTTTTGTCAAAATAAAATAGTTTGGTGACCACAAACAATTGAGAATCAGTGATTTTTGCTAAAAGTCACTGATTAGTAGAATTATTTTTCACTGTAAGCTGTAATTATTTTTTTATTTAGTACTTAAACCAACACAAAGCTAGCCGACTTTTCAGTAGATTTAACGTTAAGTTCAGCATGTATGCTAAGATATTAAGGTTATTAATTATAATTTTTATAAAAAAAATACACACAAAAAATATCCAAAAGGAGCCAAAATTATAGCTACTCATAGAAAATTAAAAAAAACACATTTAAATAATAATTTATTTAAAGATATCACTTTCAAAAAATTAAAATTTATATTCAGTGCATTCACTTACGCCGTTGACGTAAAAACTACACCAATTCAAATTCAGCTGTACTTTCGAATTTGATTAGTGCAATGTTTACACGAGTTTGGTTTATCACGATATAAGGAAAATTTGAAGAAGAAAAAAAAAAGTGAATTTTTTGAGAAAAACTGTTTCTTTCAGTATTTAAAAAAAATAGTAATATTGTGGACTTTTTACTAATTTTTGAGGCCCCCTAGAAAGTGTAGGCCCTAGGCCCGTGCCTATTGGGCCTAGGCGATAATCAGGCCCTGTACACACAACAGTATTTTGATTAACTTAATATTCTACAAATTATACATAAAAATGGCATATATGTAATTGGAAAAAATGGGTTCTTTGCAAATGTAGCAGTCATTTTTGAAAAACGCCAGGTTGATTGCAAAAAATCTTCATTATTTAAAATCAGATTAACACTTTATATGCCTATACACTTTATAGGTCTATTATAATTTAATATAAGGTAATTAGAAAATGTGTAAAAAATAACTCAATCAGCCTAAAATC
This sequence comes from Parasteatoda tepidariorum, assembly GCF_043381705.1. Taxonomy (NCBI): domain Eukaryota; kingdom Metazoa; phylum Arthropoda; class Arachnida; order Araneae; family Theridiidae; genus Parasteatoda; species Parasteatoda tepidariorum. Next base: position 100,622,335 of record NC_092206.1, read on the forward strand.
ACTTAGACACATTGTAATAAGCTTTAGTCTCATTGCAAACAGCTATAGATAAATAAGGCTAATGAAGCAACAGATATATTTTATAATTACCCTAAAAATAAATGGACTGATAATAAAAAAGCATAAAAACTGCCATGTTGTTTAGAAAGTATAAGAGACTTTTACAATTAACCTGGTGCATTACATAAGGATAATGTAAGACATGAACTTTCACATATCTGATGTTATTTTGAAAATAACAACAGTTTTTCATAATATTAGGTCATTTTGTAAAGAATAATCGTTATTTATGCACATTAGATGAACTAGATAGTTAATTGATAGTTTCTAGAAGAAATCACAGATGAAACCTAGATTAAAAGAGAGATTGCATTTCCACAACTCTGACAAAATAACATGTCTTTCACTTAAAATCTCTGACATCAGTGATTAAAACTCATAACAAAAATCTACCTCAGAAGAATCAAGACGTGGAACATAATTTAAACTTAGTAAAATAATTATGCGAATGTGTTAAATTAGATTCTAAAAGAACTTTCATCAAGAAAAAGTCTACATTGATAAATCCCACGCTTCTTATTATGCAGCATCAAAATAAAAAGATTAACAAAGAAAGAAGACTATACGGTAAAATTTGAAAGAAGAAAAAAAATAATATTTGATATTTTTAAAAACTTTTTTTTATAAATCCAAGGCCAAAATTTCTTTGAGAGTAGGGCATCCCTGATGGGTAAGCCAATATTGACACAAATAATATGTTATTTTTTCAGTACATGTTTACAACATTTCCAATTCAATATGAGTGTTGTCTGCTTTGCTTATATTTAGTGAGCATGTCCTATCTTCTTTTGAGGAATGTCTCGTGCAAGAGGTGCAGCACTCTTGCCTGTCAGACAGGGGGGGTTGCAGAGCTTTGGTGAAGTGTATAGAGCTCGAGGGTGCAGCAGGAACTGTTGTCGAGGAGGGACAGTCATCGATCGCGACTTCAACGGAGATATCCTGCAAACTGCAAGGGAACATATAAGCTCTAGTAGATAAGGCATTCGATTCTGAACCACTATCTGACCTATTGATGATGTTCTTTTTAGGAACCGTTCCACTGCTGCGGAATGCTGACGGGCAGCACGACCTGTGAGTCGACGTGCAGCTATTGCAGAAACTGATTGACCGAGTAACACATTTTGTTTCACGAGACAGTTTCGTGCGCGTCAAAAACTTTGATGGCTTGTCGGTTGCCGAACGACAGACCCTGACCAGGTGGCATTCTGAGTTTGAACAGCTTTCAGCCGGTTTGGCAAGACTGTCGGCCGAAGGACTCTCGTCGATGTAGCTGACGCAGCATTCTTTCAACTTGTTGAAGTGAACATGGCCTGGTAGGCAGTGGTTTTCGCAAACCATTTCGCCACTCCTATGGGAATCTGACTCTTCGGGGACTGTGCTGCTGTGGTAGCGCTTTTTGCAGCTCTTTGACAGTTTCAGTCTTAAGGCAGGATACAGCATGCAATCACTGGCAGAAAGATAAGGAACAGATGCAGACTCAGAAGATCCGACGAGTTGTAAGTACTCTTGAAAAGTTGAGCTAACGTCTGCCTGATCCCTGGAGTAAGCTTCTAAAGTGACATCAGGGTTTTGAGCATCTACGTGAACTTCTACGGGTGTCACGGCTGAACTATCTCTAAAAAGAGAATATATCAATATTCAAATACTATACCTTCCACATTATTTTAGGATTGACTTTATATAATTGCAAAAAGAACTATAAATGGGGACGAATTAAGTGGCTAGAAATCATTAAGCTGCATGCTATTACAGAAGATAGAGAAAACAATTAAAAGTTTCTAGAGAGTTAGACGTGAGCTGCAAGGATATCAGCGGCTTTCAAATAAAACTGCAATGAAAGCAAAAGTCTTGTTATTGTAATAATAAAGAAAAAAACCATCAGGTTAGGGTTGAACTCCAAGTGAAGAAATTTTACATCTCCCCAATGTTTTTTCCTCCTTAATGCACACCATTTTCTAACCTGGTCTTTTCTTTCTCACATGATGCTATGGTCCATACAATGTGTATACCAAGTTTCATCTGCATTCATCAACTAAAATGTGCTCTACGTTAGTCTAAAGACAGTAACATTTAATTTTAACCACCCTATATAAAAAGTGGCCTATCATTTTCTACAATGCATTGCATACATCATAATGTTGTCATAAGATCCATCCATGAAAAAACATTTTATATTATTATTATACAATACGTTGGGACTATTCTAAACTGACAGTAGCTTACATTAGACAATGCTAATTGAATGAAAATTTATTAATTTAAACATTGGATTGAGTATTATTGAAAAAAATATTTGTATGTGTTATAAGAAGAAAAAAAAACGATCTTTTATGCCACGATTACAAAATTAATACAATTTGACCTCGTTATGCTGTATGTCTGTGAACCTAGCAATATGTTCACTATATACGATAGTTCACTGGATGAATATTCATTGAAAATTTATTTCGCAGTACATAACAATTGAATAGTTGGAAAAAGTGATGATAGTATATTATTAATAATTAAATGATAAGACTAATAACAAATCAAAAATAATTTTATTAATTTTTACATTCTATGGTAGAAATTAAATATTTTCTATTGGCTACTATTAGTACAGTTCACCATTACTCATATCAACAATTACTAAGGTAATCAACTGTCATCATTTGCAATAACACCTGAAAATTTTAAATTGGGGGAAAAGAAAAAGAAGTGCAGAACAAAAGAACTACCAATTTTTCAGCTGTTCATAATAAGTATATAAAGGAACGTTCGTTTAATGGAAGTTCAAATGGGAATACCAAAAAAATTTATGACTTTTGTGAAGCTTTTATTAATGTTTTTTACAATAAAACCTCTCGGAAGCGACCACTCTCTGTTCGACACTAAAATGGTTCTTGTCTAAAATGTTATCAAAGGCACACGATATTTCGCAACCGATTTTAATTTTAGTCAGTGTCATTTTCTTGGTGCGGAAATACAACTTATGTTGACGCTATGAAAATCAGATCTCTAAATAAACTATAGAGTCAATAAAAATAGTCCCTACTGATATAATTATGTGTAAAAACAAATTTACTAATTATGAAAGGTAGAACTATTTTAAATAAGTAAACAATTTTGTTTTTTTTTTAAGTTTGCATTTGATTTTATATCATAAAAATTAGTTAGCTTTAAAGCTTATTTGTCTCAGTAAGCTTAGTTTTTCTTTTTCTAAATTAACTTACTCTAGAAATAAATCATTGATCATCATCTTTAGTACAATCTGGCTACAACACGAGGTTGTAGACCTCTTTCAGAGATCGTCAAAAAGAGCTCTCTAAATAAGAACCTCACACAAATATTTTGAATACATTTNTTTTTTTTTTTTTTTTTTTTTTTTTTTTTTTTTTTTTTTGTTAACAGATTTTGTTTTGATATTTTTTCGTACTTCCTTAATTAACCTTTTCGGCATTGGGTGCGAAGGGTTGACCGGTTGCTGAGATAGCCTTTGATGGTCTCTCCTAAAGGTTATCTTCAACATTATGTCTATGAAAAAAATTCCATACCTTCCAAAAGTGCTCTTTCCTGGAGGTTTCTCTGTATTTTCCTCTTTTTTAGGCCAAAATATACCTGCAGCTTACTTAAGAAAATTGGTGTGAACAATTTGTTGGAATAACAAGAGAATTGTATTAGCAGTATCACTTGAATACAAGAAAATCTGATCATCGAGTAGCAAAAAACCATAATTTCTAAATCATTTTAATAGGTTAAATATTGTGAACAAATAGTTTTAAAATTAGTTTGCCGTTTCTCCGATAACAATAGAAAGGATTTAGTTAAATTAAGACACTTTTAATAATTTTAAAAATGGGGTGAAATTTAAATTAGATGGATGGAAGAAAATCCTTTTAATTATTAATTTATTTTTTTTTCAATTGCAATTACTGTGGCATAAATCATAATAATTTTAAAACCAGTCTAATGAAATAATTTCATTTTAATGAGCAATTTTCTTTCGCAGAACTACATTTTGTTTGAGAGTGAAGAGACAGAAATCTTACGGCTCAGGCACACAATAAAAATTTCATATACTTTATGGCCACTCTATACCTAAAACTCTCTTTGGTTCACAATAAAAAAAAGTAAAAATTATTTATTGTAAAAGAACTACAAATTTTTAAAGCTCTTAATCAGTAAATAAGTTATCCCGATAATATATTTTATTTGGCTTTTCCCTTCACAATTTTTGGCCTTAATCTGACGTATTTAATTTCAGACTCGGGAGGCCTTGGACACACAAAAAAAATCTATTGATATCAGTCAGATTTAAAATTTTCAGGCAGTGACAGTGAACATTTCTATACTAAATTATTAAAGATTTCTAAAAAAGTTGTAGTCTCTACCAAATAGGAAAAAATTCTTTGTTTGATTCAGTTCATAAGAATGTAATTAACCTATGTTTTAGCAATGTAATTCAAGAAGATGCGACTTATATTCACGATACGTTTTTTTTATCTTCAAATATTTTATAACTGTTGTTGAACTGCTGACTCAATTTTTTGAGTTTACAACTACTAATGTTCAAATCCGTTGCCTTGTAATTTTGCACCCAACCCAGAAGACAAGGGAATTCTTGAATCAAGTATTAAGAGAAATTTGCTTTCATGGAGGACTTTTTGATGGAACTGACCTGGATTTGAGTTAAATGGAGAGGAAAACTATAAAAACCTCTCATGGTTAGCCTGACGCGAAGGCGACTCTAACCCATGATCCGTCTACAACAGAGGATATTTTACGTCGGTGCCAGTCCAGTCGGGTGCGGAATTTGAATCAACCAACCTTTGCTGGGATTCAAACTCAGTTCACCTCGTCGGAAGGGGAACGCTCTGTCCCCTGAGCCACAGCTTTAAATTTAGATTTCATTTAAGAAAAGTGACTGCACATATTTCTTCAACTTATCATGCAAGTTTTGCACAAGATTTACTGAAGTCCTGAAAAATGCTTCCATGAAAGAAAAAAATACTTCTGATATTTTTATTTAAATTGTACTAGCCAGATGCTTTTTGTACAGAATGTGGTATAAAAAAAAACCCGGACAAATATTTTTTGATATAAACTTTATTAAAAATAATAAATTTAATTGCTTTCACAGAGATGTAGAGGCTTGTTGAAATTTTCAGCAATGGGCTGCAAGAACTTTAATGTATTCCATTCTTGTCAATGCAATTGCTTTAAAATTCAAACTTTTGTGTACAGAGCAAATCAACAATTTCACACTGTCATTTTTCTTGCTTAAAATAGTCAATCGTTTTATTGATATTGTAAAAAATCCATAAAACAGTTTAGGTAAACTAAGAGATATATTATACAATATTTTATAATTCAACTAAACTGGGAGAAAAAAAGAAACTTACACACAAATTTTTAAAAAAAAATTTGCTAACTTACGATTTTTTATATTTATTTTTTGATAAACTTTGTAAAAGATATGTAAAAGTTTCTATCTCCTATATACTTCAACTGCAGTCAGCCCACGAAATTATTTTAAAAGAAACAGATCAAAATCATTTCTCTTAATTTACTGCCTTCTCCCCACTTTAATCTAGGGAGTTTTCGGCAGCAATAAAACTTGTTTTTCCCATAAATTTTATAGAAAAAGAAAAGTCTACATAATTTTAACCATAACTGAAATGCTCAGAGTTAAAATTTAATATTATTTTTATAGAATTACATTTTAATTTCAGGTTAAAGCAAACGAAAAGATTATATACTACGTATACATACTACTAGCCCAAAGTCTGAAAGCATTCTCTTTAATTTTCAAACATAAAAGTGGTAGCTATAAAAGTGGTGTCTAAGTATGATAAAATGGGTTTGTACAATAAAAATTTATTATAATGACAATTCACAATAGAAAATGGACTTATTAATGGGCGGAGTTGATTTCGATAACAAATATGCAAGTGGTCTAGCAGGAAAATAAAGGGGTACGCAAGACAACAGGTCACCAAAAAGGTGTATTTGTTTAAAATGTGCAGTAGGTTTCCGAAAAATTGCAGAAGTTTTCTTTTGCAAGAGGGAAAATGACTAGAATATTGCCCACCATAGAATTCAGCACCATTTGCTATAAAATTGAGAAGTTAGCATTCTTGTCTTGAAAGTGGTACGAGATAAAAAAAAAAGAAGTGAATTACAAGGTTACATCATTAATTTCATATGAATGAATAAAAACCATTGCAGTTAGAAAATAAAATTGAAAAAATCAGATTTTTTTGGAACAATCCTGCATTGCTTTCAAAAAGGGCAAATGACAATCTAAAAACACACACCATTTTTCCTAATTGAGGAGACAGCATACAGTGAAAGAGACCTAAAAGTTAAAAGTCAGCTTCCAAGGTCATGGCATCGGGAATTCGGGGCGTGAATGGCATTTTGTTCATAGACTATCCCGAGAAAGATAAAACTATCCATAGCAAATTTTACATGGCATTCTTAGAAACAGCCTCACATGCAAAGAAAAAAAAGTTCTGTTTGAGTATCTAGTGATAATTAATAATTGTCTTTTTAACATAATTTTGCTATGTTACATTTGTCGGATATCATAAACAAACATGTGTTATTTTTAACTAGCATTAATATCTTTTTCTCTATATCTCTGAAGATACAAAGGATCGAAAACAGCTTGGGTTTAAGGCTCTTTTTTTACGACTCTGTCATCACACGAAATGATGTTTTTCTTAAATACTATATTATTTCGTTTTCTGATGTGAGTTAACAACAATTATTCATGACTAAAGTCAAGTAAGCCTATCTTTAACCAGTATACTTTATGTTAATCTAAAAAGGGTGCAAAATGACAAAAGGTAGAAAAGCCACAGTTTTGTAAAAATAAAAAGCGTCTGATCTAATTTTTTAACATTTAAGAAGTTAATTTAACACAACATTATAAGGGCTTATAAAAATTTGCAAAATACTTAAGTCTGTTCCAAAGCTTAGATAATTCTTTATGCCAAGATGGTATACATAGTTCAAAATTATAGCTTTGCCTCGTGTAAGAATACACTCCATAACAAAAAAATTGACGCACCAAGAAGCAATCATCCGATTGCTTTGAAATTTCGTATGCATGAATGTTTTGAACAGATATAGCTGGAATGATGCTGACAGGGGACATATA
>NC_092206.1:100630205-100671494 GCF_043381705.1 Parasteatoda tepidariorum
CCCCAATCCATCTCCATTCAGAAATGCATTGATTGTCTGAAAGACCTGACACTGAAAGGCAAGCAAATCGTCCTCCAATGGATCCCGGGACATTGCGGGATTTGGGGTAATGAAAAAGCTGATTTCTTGGCCAAGAAAGGAACAACTATTGCCCAAGCATCTCGTTGCTCCATCTCTCTGCACTCATTTAAATTGCTGGTCCGAAACCAATTCCGGAACATGCTCTCAGAGAATTTCCGTACAAGCAATATACACAAAACCTGGTTCAACCATATTTTAACTATCCCAAATCAGCCCAGGTTTACGGCAGTCGCTCTCTTTAGACTTGTAACGGGCCATGACTGTCTGGCCAAACACCTTTTTAGCATAAACATTTTTGACTCTCCTAAATGCAAGCTCTGTCGCCTTGGGGAGGACATGGACTTGCCCCATATTTCCGTCTGTCCTGCGCTCATCTCCACTACTGTGTGTGGACGCTACTGGGAAGCTAGGGCCCGTATGGGCTAAGCATGTCACTATGCATTCAATTCTATTTATCTCTTTTTGCCTTGTTTTTCATGTTGTTTTATCATTTTTGTTCTTTTAAATTGGCCTGCCATTGGAAATAAAAAAAAATAAAAAATAAAAAATTCTAAATTAACAAAATATTTTATTCTATGTGTTTAGAAACCTCATAATGATTTATTCCTCTTTCTTTTAATTTTAGAATTTAATTTTAAGACTTTTATAGCTAGCAAATTACTTAGCAGTTTCTGTGTTTTTGTTCAAATAATAACTAGATGAATTTCAAAATCAAAAATAATCATATAAAATACATTTTTATACAAAGTGTCTTCTTTTATACAAAGTGTCTTTTTGCACACAATTCTAAGACTTCAGAGTTGCTTTTCAAATAGAAGAATAAAATTCCGTGTTTTTTCCAGATATATTTTCAAAAAATTCCAGTCTAATGTCGCAATTTATATTGACAATGCAGAGGCAACAATATACAGGGAACCACAAAAGATTAATGCTTGTAATTTCTATTGCATATTTAATTTTTTAAAAATTTAACTCCACTCCATGTAGAAATTTATTATAGAAATGTTTTGTTTTTTTTTAAATATCTAAAAAAAGTAATTATGTCTTCAAAAACTATAGTGTATCAATAGTATAAGTATTGCGAAAATTTTTTATTAAAATAAAAAATTAATATTACAACTAATAGGAATCAAACTCAATTGAAATTAAAATGATCAAAGATACTCTTCAAATCTTGCTGACAGGGAAAGAGTAAATTAGACAAGAACGGAAAACTAGAAGAGAATGTTAAAAAAAAAAGTGTGATTTATTTTACTCTGAGAATAATAAAATAAAAAATAAATAGAACATAATTGGGAGTGAAAACAAGACTGTAAAAACATCCAGGAAAAAAAAGTGCAAATTAAACTATTTTCAATTATAATATAGTAATAAAATAACGGATTAGTAATAAAGTGATAATAATAGTAATAAAATAAAACAATATAATATAGCAATAAAATAATGCGGAATAAAAAAACTCATATCTGTCCATTTATTATAAAAAATAAATTTTCATAACAGATATCAGGGATTGATCTGGATGAAACAGGAGCTGTTTTGCACCCTCTTCATGACATTCGAATTCCAAAAAACTGCTCCTTTCCAAAATTCAAATTATAAAAAAGGACCCATTCACAAATTCTAATTTATACAAATGACTCATTCACAAAAGTATAATTTGTAAAAACAGCCTCTTAACAAAATTTCACTTTAAAAAATGATTGTTCAAAATTGTTCCATAGAGGATACTCAGAAAAAAAAATCAAGAAACAACACGATTTTACGGCAGCATTCGTCACGCGTGAAATGCACCAAAACTCAAATTTAAAATATGCGGTTTAATATTTAATATATTGAAAATATCAGAATTTGGAAAGCCTTATACCTTGTGAAAAAACCCAAAATGATTACCTTTTGATGATGTGAAGTTACAATAGATTTGTCTCGATTTGTATGTCTCAAAGACTGATAACTCTAATTTTGTCATAATCGTAATAACATCGCATTCAAAAAAAATCAAAATTTTAAAAGAACCATGTGAAAAATGGCGAGAAATCTATAACCAATCATTACATTAAGACTGAATCGTCACGAACGAATGTGTCAGGAAATCATAACATTGTATTTATAATAACGGAATTCTAAAAACCACATGTAAAGAGCCAAAAAAACAATAATTTAGGAGAACCATCAAACAATCGCCACAAATCAAGCATGCCAGAAAGTGAAAACTCAAACTTTGTAATAGCATCGGAAAATCAATAGCCAAAAAATGATTGGAAATTTACAATGGAATTGTCATGAAACAAGCGCATCAAAAATGTATAGGTCAAATTTGTATTATCGTAACATGATAATAAAATAATAACCGAATTTAGAAGAAAAGAAAGAAACAAGCAGAAAAGGCTAAAAATCAATCAGAAAATAAAATGGATTGTAAAAAACCATGTGAAAAGCGCCAAAAAAACTCATCAAACGAATTTAAATTACGATGGAATCGTCACGCATCGAATGCGCCATAAATGGATAGCACAAAATTCAAAGTCGAAAGGTCTAGCCGTGACATTGCATAAAAAATATCGAAATCAGAAAAACCAATGTCGAAGGAACCGTAAAAATTATAAATAAATATGGATAAACTATCGTTGAACAACGTAAAATTAGGCTGGAATCGTCACGCATCGAACATTTCGAAAAAATGGATGGCGAAATTTAGCAAGCTTGGGTGACAGAGAATTCAGCAAATAAACAATAAACAACATTATTCATCAGAGATTATAAAACATTATTTAACCCAATAAATTTCACCATCATAAATAAGATTATACAATCTGAAGTACAGCCATCCTTCCATCTGTTCTGGATTCTAGCAATTAATAACCCTTTTCCATTTGAAAGTTTTCTAAGTCATAATACCACGGTATGCTACACCTGTGTGAAATTTGGCTACATGCCAAATGGGTGAAAACAAATATTGTATGTTGGGAAAGTGTTACATGGAAAATGTTGCCCCAAAGATAGTACACTTGGCGATCGCCAAATGGAACACCCTCACTTTTCCAGATTTTGACTTAAAACTGTTAAATTCCCAGACCTTTAGGGCGATTTCCAAATTCCCTGACTTAGCTTGGTTTTACAATAGCATAATAACCCTTTTTTCTTATCTAAAGACAATTCCTTGCTTGTAAAAATCAATTTTTAATATTAATTTTTTATTATTAAATATAAAAGTAATCGAAATTGTTTTAATTACAATATATGCAAAATTTTAACATACACCAAAACTTAATTTAATTACAAAATCCAACAATTAAATGGCTCCTGTGAAACAAAATTTCAAAATGTCATATTTTTATTTCTCAGCCTATTTAACTAGTTTCATTGAATTTTTGTCCTTTAAAAAAATAGTAAGAAGTAAATGAATTACTTAAAGAAAGAGTAGAGTACTTTTTTTCCCCCTTGCATTGTTAAATAAAATATTTTTTTATTGTATAAATTGTTTTGGAAATATGGCAAAATACACAAAATGTAAAATCATAAGGTTTAAACTTTTGATAACTTTCCTAATATCAATTTAGATCGACACACTCCTGTTACAATTTTGAGACAAAAATCTGTATCAGACAAAACAAAAGTATGTTTATTTAGAGAAAAACTTTTTGCATCGCATTTCATAACTGAATTCAGAGGTAGAACTAATAACTATTTATAAGCTATCCTTCAAACCATTAAAATAGATTCGAAGTATAGTTTAAATCTGAACTATTAGATCAAAAGTTACTCATGTTAATATGGTACACATAAAAGCAATTGCAATTAAACAAGATATTTTGAAGAACAAGCAAAATCTTTGTTAATGGATAGGAAGTTGTTTTGACATGCCATGCATATTAGAAAGAAAGCAGTAGTGATGGATGTGTCTTAATTTTAATAAGAAACGAAACAAAAATAGTGTTTTCATTTTTATTTATAATTTAAATGATTTCAAACAAAAAAAACGCGGTCCAAAAATAACTCTGTGATGCAAATCGCAGCTTGACTAAAAAATAAACTCTAATAAATATTATATATGTATAGAAGCCATCAATAATTGTGATTCAAAGTTCATAGATGGTAATTTAGAAATCCCTAAAAATAGATCAATTTACAAATATTAATTTCTAACAAAATAAAAACAATGAAACAAAAAATCTACAAGAACATAAATTTAATAGAAATCAAAAATGAGGTTGAAATATTTTAATATGATAAATAATAAAACCAAACAAAATATCAAGAATTCCACACTAGACTAAACTCAAGTATCAAATTAACTTAAAAGAATAAAGCAATCAGTAATGCGCATACTATAGATGAATGTCGTTCGTGAAAAATTTCTCATCAACAAGGAAAATTATTTTAAATTACTCATTATATACAATAAAAAATAAATAAAAATGCTCAAAATTTTCTTAATCAATCTGGCAGGAATATTTCTTTCTCAGCTTTGCCCTTTCATCATTGCAATCAAATAGACTGTGGTTATATTACTTTCCTAGCGGCCTGCTTTGTTTTTTGGCATACTCATCACAACTATATTATCGATTTTAGATGGCGACATCATAGCATTTTGAGCATAAACTCTCGTTAAGTCCTTTTAAATCATGGTCTAGCTAAAACATGTACATTTCATATTTCAGCTTTTTTTTTTAAATCGATAATCCGAATTTAACCCGGAAAATGAAATGTCACTTTTGCTGCAATTAGAATTACGAAAATTAAAACACTTTAAAAATATCAGCAATTTTAAAAACAAAAGAGTTGAAACTAGAGTCAATAATTTGCTTGCAGAAAGTTTTTAAATTGAGATTTTGTGTTAACAGAAAGTTTTTTATTCTATTTAAGTGGAGAATGTGTTTTTGCAAAATAACGATCGTGTGCAACATTTTTCGTCATGTGCGCAACACATTTTGTGTCATTGCTGGGAGTTAAAGAGGGAAATACAAGTTAACTTTTGAATTTATTGTGAAGTAAAATGAAAAGTAACTTATTAATTCACACTTTATTACGCCAAAACATAAAGAAATCACACTATATCTTTTACTTTTATGATTTATTACATATGGAATTGTATTCATCATTTTATTAAGTTTCTGTCTTATATATTAAATTGGACTTTTACTGCGCATGGCGAAAGGCTACAAGTTATTGATAAAACAGAGTAGGAGAAAAAATGCTTCATTTAAATTAAGTCCTATACTGCATTCCTGTTTCATTTAAATTTAATTATTCTCCAATATTTTAGTATTTAATTACCTTAATAACTCTTGATTTAGAAAGTTCATCCATTAGGCACACCTTTCTTAAAATTTCGCATTGATTCACATTAAATATTTAAAGTAAAAACCATTTTTTAGTAATTATTCCCTTTAAATCATATCTTTCGTTTAGTCTTTAAGGAAAAATCTAATCCTATACAAGAATGTTGTTTAAATTACCTGTATCCAAGAATGGAACCTGCTAGAGCTTTCATACTGGCATCATCTGCAAGAGACATGTTTGCACTGACTGTTGCGGATGCTGTCTCACTGTGACTACTCAAGCTGAATCTTTTATTTGATGAAACATCAGCCTGAACTTCTAATCTAAGAAGAAAAAATTTAATATTTCAATAAAATTATGCCTCAATTTTCTCTTAAAAAGTATAAACTAATTTTCTCATTCATTTTAAACATAGGGCTTTAAGTTCTGATATTTTTGATTTTGGTGATGAAAAATATTTTTTTCCTTATTTGTACATTATTTTTAGCTTTTTGACTAAACATTTCTGTGTGTTCAGAATAGGTTTACCACAGTCTGGAAAATTTTTAAAGTCGTAGCACAAGAGTGATAAATCTAGATGTTTTAAGTTAATTTTTAATTTAAACTAAATATAGATATAGGAGCAAAAAAATACTATTGGGATATTTTTGTAATTCTCAAATGAAAGCTAAATTTAAGCATTTTTCTATAACCTTGAAAAATCTTGACTAACAATTATTGATTTTATTCAGATTATGAGAGCTCTGTCAGAACATCCCATTTTTTATGAATACAAATGCAATTCTTAAAATAATCATTTTGAATAATCGAAAGATTTGGGTTTTCCATTTAATATCTTTTTAATCTAATTAATAGTTTACCTAGAAAATTACTTCAGAAACATACTTAGATGCATCTGTGTTTTTGTTTTGAAATGATTTAAACCTTACTTTAACATATTTGATTTAAGAAGTTATGCATTCAATTAAAGAAGTCAGTCTTTTGCAAATTTTAAATAAATATTTGTATGAAGGAATATTAACTAATTGACACTGATTATTTTTTTGATGCAACAGTACCCCAATAAAATTTCCTAAATATTGATCTCAGTTTGTCCATTAAATAAATTCTACTGGAAAAACAGTTAAAAACTTTTTTTTTTTCAGAATAAAGTAACTCTGGAATTAAAAATAGTATATATTATTATTTTTTGTGATAAAATTTGCCCCTATTGTACTTAAATAAAGCGAATTACATTTTCTTTTAATTTGTTGTTTGCTGTTTTTTTAAAAATAGTCTGGTACATGTATACTGTACCAAAAAAAAGGTGGTCACTACAGGGTCTGTAATTAGCTTAACAAACTGTGGCATTAAATAAAATTAAATACAATGAAAATAAGTTCTGAATAATAATATTGTTTGGTAAGTTTTTATTTATTAAAAAATTACATTTTAAAAATATTTCAAAAATAAAAAATAAATAAAAACACCTTAATACAATATAAATTTGTTTACAATCTTAACAGAAAAAATTCCATACAAAAACCAAAAAATAAAGTATAAAAACTTAGGCAAGCACTTCATTTTCATTTCCGCTTTTGAATGTAACAAGCATAATGTGTTTTGAACAAAATAAAAAAAGGTACTGAAAAATTTGATTGAACTTTTGATTTTATTTTCAAAGGTTCTATTTTTATTTGAACTTGTTCAATAATTACTTCATTAAACTAATTTCAAAAATAATTAGAAAATGCATTTTATGATGGTTTATTTTACATTAAGCCTTTTTAAAACATTTCGCTCACAATTTATTTTAATAGATATTTTTGCAAGAAATCTTTGATATTTTAAACATTAAAAACTTATATATTTACGTCTATTTAAAGAAATATAGATTCCCATTAGCATTTAAACATAAAAGTGGAAAATTTTTATGAAAAAATTCGATATTTTTTCATTGGTTCTATTCAAACTGTAACTATTTAAATAAACAAAAAATTAACTTTTTAAAATTTATTATTTTTAAAGAAAAAAACCAAGCTTGGTTTCTTTTTTTAAAAAAATCATTTGGTTCAAACCATCATTTAAACCAGCGGTTCTTAACCTATGGGTCGCGACCCAAAATTGGGTCGCGAAGCATATTTCTTGGGTCGCGCTGAGTTGAACCAAAGAAGTTAGTAATACACCATATCATAAGTAATACCAACACTTCCTAGAATAAGTCATTGTGGCTTACTCAGCCTATGTTTAATGAGGAATGAGGAATTTGTTAATATTAATCAATTTCAAGAACAATTAATAGAAATACAAAGTGGCCAAGCACTTCGATACAATTTCTACAAAAACACTGAATCTTTATGTGCTTTCCGGTTAAAATTAAAAACCGAAAAGCCAATAATTGTTAAAGAAGCCCTAAAAGTATTATTGCCCTTTTCAACAACATATATGTGTGAGGCTAGTTTTTCGGCTCTGTGTGCAATCAAAAACAATTACCGGAACAAGTTAAATCCTGAAATAGATATAAGTTGCTCCTTGACAAGCATTCAACCGAGGTTTGAAGATCTTTCAAAATCTATTCAAGCACAAGGTTCTCATTAAAACTGTATGACTTGCATTTAAAATTTAAAAGACTTAACATATGTATTGATATTTCTTTTTTTTTTTGGGGAATAAGTTAAAATGTCAATTATTTTCAAAAAGTTATAAATATATTTTAATTTGGTCAATAAAAATTATTAAAAACACTTGATTATTAATTAAATTTTCCTTGGATCGAAAAGTACTTTTGTTTATCTTTATTATTAAAAAAATAAATAAAAAATTTGTAAGTTAAAAAAAATCATCATCGTAGGATTGAAGATTTTTTAAAAATACGATCTAAAATAAAGCAATGAAAAAAGTTTGACTTTTTTTGGGGGTCGCGACATGAACATATTTCTCAAATTTGGGTCGCGACATAAACATATTTCTCAAATTTGGGTCGCGGCTTAAAAAGGTTAAGAACCACTGATTTAAACCATGTTGGTTTAAACTAATTAATCCTGTGTATAAGTGATGGATTATAGAAATTTTGGGAAAAATCCAGTTTTTGTGAAACTGTAAAAATCTACTCAATTTTGTCAAAAAAATCACAAGAAACAGTTTTATACCCAATCTTTATGTGACAGGTCCTTTTGTAATATATTCGCGAAAAATCTGCCAATAATTTTCTCAAAAACTCTAAACTTAACATAGAATTAAATTTTATGCATGGGTCTATTTTTTTTATTTTTAATATGTCTTTTAAAGAAGTTGTAATTTTACTCCATATCCCCAAGAAAATCTCTGTGTTATCCTTAGTAAATATATATATATCAAAAGAGCAGTTTCAGTTCGGGGCAAAACTGAAGGCTGCCATCAATGGAACCTGAAATAACGTTATCTCCCAGGATATATGCAACATTATATATAAACGTAATGGATTGTTTAACTATTATCAGAAGTGGCTTGATTTAGAACAAAATGTTTCTTCCTTTCTTTTTTACCAATTAGATGTTTTTTTCCTGTCCAGGCGGAGCAGAAAGTGAATTACTAATATGTGTTTAGATATAATTTCTTAACATATATGTAAAGCCGGGATAGCCTGGTCGGTAGGGTGCTGGGCCCATGTCCGAGAGTTCGAACCCCACCGGGCAAAGACAGCGTGTAGTAAATGGTGACTGATGCACTGAATCTGTCGAGTCGCAAAGTCCACCATGTTCCCATAACAAATCAATACCTCTGGGGGTACTGGATTGGAGATGGATCGTTCCTTGATTCAGGTCAAAATTACGATCTGTGGATGAATGACTGGGTCCGTCCTATAAACGGGTGTGACGTATGGGTGTGGCAAAAGTCTAATTCTTGGCCATAGATGGCGCCTCTGGAAAACAAGAACAATCGCACCCCGAAAGAGAGAATGTATATGTTTAAATCTAATTGGGTTTTTTTTTGTCCAATTATGGTAAAAAATCAAGTAGTTGGTATACATTGTATTTCACTTCTTGAAGCAATGGACAAGCTACCGGAATCTTTGACTATCTTTAAAGTAACTGTTTTTAATAAAAAGTAATTTACAAAATTAGAAATTTCAATGCCATTGTTACTTAAAAACATTGCATAATAATAATTACTACAAAAAGTATATCACATATGTAAAAAATAAAGATTTAAAAAAAACACATTTTATTACTTAGCAGCCATTAAGGATGCACTAGCTATACTGCCAGCAAGAGCAACGTTGCTTGCATTTTCAGGATCATTGTCTCTGTCCTGATTCAAGGCAATGCGGTCGAGATGGCTGCCACTTCCCAAGCTCAAACTGGCCGACATTCCCAAGGATATTTCACCTATACTTGGATTCACACCCCTCTGGCTTGCAGTTGTGTCTACACTAGCCCCATCTATTTTTAAAAATAAAATATTTCTTTTAAAAACATAAATAAGTTTATCATTCAAGAAATTTTAAAATTACATAATTTTTAATTAGAAAAATACTTTATAAAGAGATAAAACACACGATTATTGAAATACTGACGGAATGAAAAGAAATGTTTATAGCCCATAAGGGAAAAGGAAATTACATAAAACAAAAAAAAATTTTCTGATAATAGCATAATAGCTAGTTAACAAATTAATCTCGGATTTGTTTGGATGGAGATCATAATGACACAAGAACAGGAAATAGACCCGAAGGATATTAACAAAACATCTGCTGAAAGTAGAGAAATGTAACTGTTAAATAAAATAAATAATAAATAAAAAGGGATTGAAGGATGCTTTTGAGCCAAGAAATCATGTGATAAAGTTAATACATTGAAATCATTGTAAGAAATAAAGCTTGCTATTTCGAATGCTTATTAAAACAAATATATATATATATATATAAATAAAATATATATAATTTCAAGACTAAGTTAATAGAATGTCGAAATTTTCTCAAATAAGTTAGAGATACAGATGAAACAAAACTTTGGCCTGGCCGAATAATGAACTATGATTCAGCCTATAACACTTTATGTTGTGAATATTCTTTTTACATAAAATATTGTCTTTTAAATTACACCTGATAAAATTTAGTAGAAATTTACATTTTTAAAGTTTGTGCGCATTAGTATTGAACTCTTGGAACAAGAAACCATTTAATAATTAATAATATATTTTCTATTGCATTCAAAAGTTGTAAAGAAAAAGAAGAAAGAAATCAAAATTAAATTACAACATGTAATTGGGTTAATAATTATATGAGCAACTTCAGTTGCTTTAAAATACAGCTATTAAATTACTACATTAAACATTTTTAACTTTGAAATTTATGAAAATAAAAATGGGCATACTTAAAGAATTTCCTTGAAAATTATATTTTATTTAGTAGTTATAGGAATAATATGTTGTTTTATATATATATATTAATCTGTTAACAAAATTTAACAAATTTGTATGGACATTGATCAAGATTATTAACAAAAACCCAGGAACATGCAGAGAATTATTAAAAAACAAAAAACTCAATTTTTATTATTTCTTATAAACTAAAATATTAATGTGCCCATTTACTTAGATATCCATCCTAGATCTAAATTCTAAATTTTAATTTTAAATTATTTAAGTCATTAAGTTTATTTGAGGTTTGTTATTGTCACATGAAAAAATATTTTCTTGATTAATAATTGACATACCATAAAATATTTACTATGTTTATTATCATCATATTATATATAAGATTAATTAACATCATTTTATTTAAAGATGCACATTAAGTTGAGAATCTTGAATGAAACTAAGAATATTAAAATAGATGGAATATAATATTGCAAACATTTATTACGAGTTCAATGCTAAAGCTCAATATTCTGTATGGCAGCCAAATTAGGCGCTTCATACTATCTCCAAGGTTCAATCTACACCTTAAAAAGAGCAGGATGCAAAAAACTGAAAAGGGCACTATATCACCCAAAAAAAGGGCTTTATATTTCAGTAAAATTTGCATAGCTTTTAAGAAACCTAATATATACAATGTTCTCGATTTCATCCTTAAAGAAATTTTTATAGAAATAGTTTAACTTAAAAATAATTTCTCAGTCAAATTTGTGTACACTATAAATCGTTTTAAAATCAGCAAAAATCTTGCATTCTGAACATGTTGCGTGTCACAATAATGTATTAAAAATATCAAGGCCATACTTGGAAATCTAAAAAAAGTAAAATATGTATAGATATCTTCATCAAGGGTGAGCCAAGAAAATGTAAAAGAAAAATTTTGGAATAAAATTGCATAGCGCACCATAATTAACTCCAGATTGATTGTTTCCCATTCCGATTCCTTGTTCCTCATCAAATTCTATTCGGACACCAGATGCAGAGGTAGAAACGCCACATCCTCCGGATCTACAAAGCGATATGGGAACAACACCATACACATAAGCTAATAAAATAGGCACACCAATTCCTAGAACAAAAAATACAAATATTCAACTCTTATGAAAATGATTCAACAAGTACGGCACAGTCCACTATGACAACAAATTCAAAAAACTAATATTAAAGTTACAAAAATTGTTTGAAATAAAGTTAAAAAGTGTTTTGCAATTGCAACAAAGAGTTTTCAGGGAAATATATTTTTCTGTTATTGGAGTGAGCATTATTATTAAAAAAAAAAAGATCTAACTGGAGGATATTTCTCATTTATTTCTGGTATCAACATAAAAAAAAAGTAACATTGTTTTCCTACTTATGATTTTTATCAAGAAACATTTTTGGATAACCACCAACTAAGTTATCTTCTTCTTAACAAAAGAAACTGCTTGTCACATAAGAGGTTGTGATCCACGAAAAAGTTCAGAAAATTCGTGCAACTCCAGTAGGTTAAAGTTAATTCTTCAAATACGTAAAATTTCATAATTTTCCAAAACTGTTAAAACAATTTTTTATTTGCCCGAACAAAGACTTAAAAGTTATGCGTTAAAAATGGAATTGTAAAAAGAACAGTTCCGTGTTGTTTTAAATTATACAATCATTGAAGAGATAATTTTTACTCTTTCATTGTTTTCGCGTTTTCTTAACTTTTGGCTTGTTCTTTTTAGTTCAATTACATTAAAAAATTTACTCTGATAAACGTTTAAGTGTTTTTTATAACATATTAATCATGTTACAACTAAAATATATTAATTCTTAAAATGTATTCGCCTAATCTTAAATATATATATATATTCTTTTTAATGCTTTCTGTAATTATCCTTATATTGAGCTTTCCCCACACCACTTTAATCGTGTACTAAACAAGACCTAGGTGGTAATCTAGCAAAAATATACCTTCCCTACACACACAATTGCCAATAAAATATTTATATTTGCAATTAAAATAATTTATTTAAGTGTACAGTTTTATATATAGTATAATATTTTTAACTAAAATGTTAAAGATAGTGCATAAAACAATTTCATGAAATTTTAGTTCTCCTAAATAGAAAAAAAAAGTACAACATCTTACAGAGACGAAATTAAAATAATTTAATAAACCTTCACATACCTACTGCAATCCCAGCTAGTATAGGTGAGACTACAACGGAGGCGACAACTCCGCTGGTGACAATAAGATTTCTGCTATGTTTGCTGGTCGCTGGACGAGTATATTTTGCATGAAGCTATAAGAATAAGAAGATGGAAATTTCTTTGAAGTGGATAAATAAGAATTAGAGAGAGAATTAAACTGTGAATACAATTTAAAATAGAATAAAATGTTTAAAAAAAATTTAATAAAACGAAGAATAAAGATTTTTTAGTATCAGAAAAACTTGTTTTGACAATCGTAAAAGCACACACCTTGTATCATTATGTACATTATTATGCTATTTTATACCTCATTGAAGATACTTTAGCTTAATAAATTTACTACTTAGCTCCAAAACTATGACTATATAAATATTTTTACAGACCTTAAAAACATATTCAGCTTTTAAACACAATTTATTTGAATTTATAATTATTAATTGATTTTTTTTCCACTTTAAAAGAACAAGCCATTCTTCTAATTTTTCTCTTCTTCACCTAAAATATTTACAATAAGTATTGATTTTTTTCACCTTTTATCCAATTTTTTTTATTTTGTGTCATTTTATTTTTTTGTGTTATTTTTAATTTATGGTTTTTTTTAGTAACTTATTTATTTAATTTCTTTTTATTAGGGTTAATTTTTTTTTCAATTTTTACTATTTATTTGACAAAATATGTAATGTATGAAATTTCTCTATTACCTGAACAGGATTCTTAACTTTATGATGAACATGTTTTCCTTCTTTTTCTCTTTCTTTTTCATACTTCAATTTTTTTTAAATTTTATTAAACAAATTTGTTGATTTAAAAAATATTAACAGGAGTCGCTGACTCCCTGACTTTTCTAGGTAAATTTCAATGATAATTGAGGCCATATTTTAATCAAAACCATGCGATTTTTCATCAGAAAACTTAAGATTTTTTTTATTTGTAATGCCAAATATTAGATTTTCTGTGTAAAAAAAATATCATTAATTCAGGATGGCAACATTTCAGTTTGACTAAAATGTTAAATTTTTATAACAAAGTAGATGTTAGATCTCATTTTTATTACTAACAGTTTTATGACTGTTTATTTTTCCAGGTATGATATAGGAGTTTCCCGAGGTTTTTGTAAAAAAAAATTTAAACTTTCCCTGATTTTCCGAGTTAAAATAAAATTCCTTGACAATTCCAGGTTTTCCCCGACCTGTGAGAACAATCAGTAATTTTTGAATAGCTAACTGGAATATCAAAATTATTACCTTTCTCCCGACCCAAACTGGAATGCCTATAATAATAGCAGGAACTGCAATGCCGGCTATCAATGCAATTCCTACAGGAGCTCCTACCAGCATGCCCAGCTGCCACATTATTTTCTTTTTTCTACTCCAAGGTTTCTTACCCCAGAATGTACAACCAGACGGGCTAAAAGACAAAAAATACTATTTCTTTGGAATTGCATGTATATGTTAGTTTACAAATATTCTATTAAAAATATTTTTATGTTTTAGGTTTAAAGATCTTTAAATGACATGTGCCTTAATTTCTGTCCTTTATATATATATATATGGGTGCAATGTAGATCTACCTCCTCATGGTGCACCCCAGGCAACGTTTTTACTGCAAAATGATCTACATTTCTGGCAGGTTCCCTAGAGGTTGCTGTGCAGGCTGTCGCTTGGTTAGTCTGAGTATATTGTAATGGAATGCTGGTGACTTGTCCCAATCAAAAAGAATGGATGTAATCAACACACTTTAGGAGAATAATATTGAGATTTTTGCGAGACTGTTGAGAAACACTTATAACAGCAAGCAGTCAGGTCTTGAAGAGGTTGGAAACCCTACATAATCAGTCACTAAGGCTTGTAATCGGAGCTGTTAAATCTACACCGATTGATTCTATGTTACTCTTGACCAACAATAAATCTATTACAGCTACCATCAAAGAAAAGGCCTTACTCTTATATGAGAAAATGATTAGAATGGGTGAGCCTTATTGGATGAATTATCCAAATGGTATTACACACAGAAACTTGAAAACACAAAATGGATTTTTTCAATTTGTTCAAAATATTCCGGAAAAATATAGGTTGTCTCATGATTTTCAGGAAATAACAAAACCCTGACACTCTATGGAGATGATAAGAGTCTAATCAAGTCTATATCTTGGAGACTTTTTACACAAGAAAAATACTTCTCCAGATGTACTGAAATGTTATGAAATATCCAGATCCTGAGTGGCTACATGCATATACAGATGGCTCCTTCTTTGATGATTATATGATTGCAGGGGCAGAAGTTTTTTCAAGTCTATTTTCCTTTTACGCTTCTGTAGGGAAATACAGAACAACCTTTGATGGAGAGGTGGAGGCCATTCGCATTGCACTAAAGCAGTTACTGATCTTTGAAGATAAAATTTCAAGAGTGGTTCTGCTCTGATTCTCAAGCAGCAATTCTGGCCATAAGTTCAGATAACGCTCCTCCAACGAACGAAATCTCTTAATGTCGGGGTTACTTGCAGAGGTTGGCCTTAAAGAAAAGGTGTGTTGCACTCCAGTGGATTCCTGGCCACTGTGGAGTTTATGGAAACGAGCAGGCTGATTTCCTAGCTAAGAAGGGCTCGAGAGTGCTTCAGTCAAGATATTCAAAAATATCATATCATTCTATAAAGCTGTATATTAAACAGATTATGACAAAAAATTTAAAGTTCAACTACTCGACTGTGTGCAGTCAAAGCGGTGGAGAGTTGGTGATCTTATGGTCATTACCGATTCTCCACGTCAAGAAGGTGTTGCAAAATTCCGTGTTTTGACCGGACATGACTGTTTAGGAGAACATCTCCATCGCATTGGGATTTTTTACCATCCAAACTGCCCCCTATGTAATTTGGCAGAGCCTATGAATAGAGACCACCTCCACCATTGCTCATCAGTCCATGGCGATTTTGAGACGGCACTGTATTGACATGCAAGAGAACTTTTAATGAGGCAAAGCCTTCGGTCAATTTCCTTTATGTCATCTGTTCTACTCTGAATTTGTTGTTTTACGTATTTCCTTGTATTGCCTTGCCATTAGAAATAAATATATATTATATATATATTTATTATTAGAGGTTATTCATAATTCCCTCTGGGCAGGAACTGGACTATCCCATTGATGTATGCCGTGTGACCAAGGGTTCACACGTAGAACACCTATAATGTATGTAAGTTAAGCTTTAATAGTTTAGGAATAATTTCATGTTTCTTTTCTTTCCTAAAACGCTTCAAAACCCCAGACACACGCACACACAAATATTACTTTTATTCTGACTTTTTGAAAGAGACATAAAAGTAATTATAAAAGTATAGTAACAGTCATAAAAGAGTGCAATTTTACATAGCAAAATACAATAGTGGAACGAAATCAGTCAAATCATTTATGAAATAAAATTTTAAATATGCGACTTTTTTGGCATTTAATTTTTTAGAAGCTATTCAACAGATTTAGCAAAATTTTGTATTTTACTACGTAAAATTACATTCTTTAAAAGGATCTAAAAAATTTTATGGCTCACAATTCAAACATTTTTTTGACTATTAAGTAATTAAAAATATTAAACATTTGCCAAAAGGTATTTTTTGCATTGAATTATCTTATGATAAAGGAATTTCATAATTCTGCACAAGAATTTTTTATCTGCATTTCAAGTTCTTGAGATATACCAAAATATACAAAAAATAAATTTAACAATGGCGTCCAAACATTGCACCACTGTCATGATCAAACTTTCCCAGATTGTGGCAACCTCCTATATTTTGGAGGTCAGAAGGGTATGGTTATTCAGAGAAAGTACGTTTTGTGCCTGCTTTCGTAATTTAACAGACTGCCTACACTGTTATTTAGCATATTTGAGGTTACCCCCTCAAACTATAAAAACTAAATTTTAGAACGTGAAGATCTGATCATTAGACCAAAAGATATTCCGTGTGGTCGGTTTATTTTCTTGCACATTGTACAGGTGGGAAAATAAATTATGGGTGATCGATGGATCGAGGTTCAAATAATAACAAAATAAAATGAACCATTAAACTAACGCTTCCGTTCAGTCATTTTTGAAAAGAAAATATCATAGATGCCTGTGCAATAGAAAAGTGAAATACTTACCTCAAATAATGAAGGTCAGAAATTTCTTTCATGCAGAGCCAGCAGAATTCTGTCCCACACACGCTGCATGTCATGTGATTGCAGGAGCCATCATCCATTTTGATAATTAAAACTTTACAACAAGGACATGGCTTGATGTCATCACCTGCACAATAACATTGCAACATTTATACAAAGCATAAAACTAAAGACAACAGGCTTGTTTACAAAACTGGATTCTGGTAAAAGTGTTTTCATGTTTTCATTGAAAATTCAATGTTTTATTTGTCATTGGCAAAAAAGTGGCAATCTCTGCACAAATTTTAAAATACATATAATTTTGAATTGAATGCATCTAATATAAAAACTAGAAGGAATTACTTAATTTTGAATTCAATAGAAAAACACAAATTAATAGAAATACAGTCTAAGACAAACATATTTAATAAAAATTTATTTTAAAGAAATAAGCATTTCTTGTTAAAGTAACAAAACTACCATCGCGGAGATGCGCCACGGCGTTTATGATTTAAAACATTGAATTTCGGTATGTGAGCTGTAACTAATAGGGCGGCATGCTGGGTGTTACTTTAGTTTGAAAATTCTATTCTCCAAAATTCCACTATTATTCTTCCCCATTTTATCTATTGCAGCGATCTATTTTTATAATTTACGACCAATAATAATTTAAAGAATTAACAATGCATGTGAAAAACAGTTTGTAACAGGCGCTCTTCCCTTCAACCAAACAAACCTTTGACGAAGTTCCCCATACAAGGATGGACTAAAATACCATTCATCCTCCCCCTTTCTTCTGCTGCAGGTGGGAAGGAAAAAAAAGTTAAAGTAAAATACGCATTTCATTCACTGAAACAAATAAGTGGGTTGAAATGATTTATTTTGAAGGTAACGTTTATCCCCACTTTCAGCTTAACGTTAACTTCATTATTATTACTCTCGGAAATATATGATTTCGAAATTTAGAAATGTTCAAGTAAAGTGATGCAACATGATGTAAAAGCATGTGGATAAAAGAAGAATGTGTGAATCGCATTATTTATTTTATATTTAATGTTTATTTTTAACAACCTTTAACTGTTATATTATTTGATTTATTTATAGCTGGGATATTATAAATTAATTATAAAAGAAATAATTCATTCGTGATCATTTTATGCTTTAATTTTGCTCAAAATCAGACTATTTGTTCATTTTTTTATAAATTTCTTGTTAAAAATTATTTTAAAAGTTTTTAGTTGTTCACCATTTGATATGTTAAAATTTTAGCAATTCAAAATTAGTAAAAAGAAATGGGATGTGTCTGTGATTACTTTGAGTAGTACAATTTTGCCCAAAGCTAGATTTATTTTATTTAATTAGTTAAAATACTTTTTGTAAAAATAAATCTTGCGGTCATTTACACCAACTTCAATTATTAGTAACTTTCACATATTTTTTAAAAACTGAAAAACTTGGTGTTACCAGATATAACTTGACATGTTACATCCTGAACAACCAGTTGTTTTTATTTTCAAAAAAACTTATATTTCTAATAAAGTCTCCAAGCGAAGTAAGCTAATGACATCAAGAGTTATTTTCAAAAAATTATTAGAATTCATATTGTTTTTTAACTGAGTTATATGCTTTAAAGTCCGCAAATACGACACTCGTAAATGGTGGAATTGCCCCTTTGTTCCTCACTGGCTAATATATACAAACAACCAGTTTTATGTCCTTGGTAGTCAAAACTTTAATAAAGAAAAATTTAAGAAAGATCCACCTTTAAATTTCACTGCGTGCAAGATTAAAATCTTAACAAACAGACTTCAGAGGAAACGAAGAAAGTAATTTGAACTTAAAAGTAAATGTTAAAAAAGTAAAAGGGTGTGACATACTTTGAACAATGGAGTCTTGACTAAATGATAGGGATGATGAACGTGGATTGGCCCTTTGAGCACGAGCAGCATCACAGGTCTGATTTGGGTGCCATTCCTGTTTGCAGTGGTAGCAAAAGAATGTGTTACACCCCGGTCGCTCACATTTCAATTTAGGACAACCGGCGCAGCCTCTGGCAATCACAGCATATCTAAAATATTAATATCATGTTTGTTAACACTGACCTCAAAAATATTTTACTACTAGGGAAACAAAAATAATGTATAAAAAAGATAAAGGGAAATTAATTTTTCATAAAAGCAGGGATCTGGAATACATCTGTAATTGGAATATCTGATATTAAGATTATTTCGGACTAGACCTTTTTCAGATATTCGTAACCAATGGTCGGAATTTGCGCACTACAAGTAGTGAAACTACTGTGGTTGCTAATTTTTCTAGCAGTTTCTAGTGTAGTGTGCTACTTTTTTAAAAAAGTAGCGTAGTGAGTGCGGCGATACAAAAATAAAACAGTAGTTTGTAGCGATTCCTGGAAACTAATTTTAATGTCAGTCTAGAAAAAAAATACAATTCTAATGCAACTAATTTTTCAAATTTGATGGGTACAAATCTTCGCGGGTCCTTCAATGGATGCAATGAAAATGATCCTGTGGCTGCAGCTACACTTTAACAGAGATTATGTATTCAAAATCACATATAACTAATATTTAAACTAGCCATTACGAAAAATAGGTAATTAATAATTTTGATTACACTTTCACATGTGAATGCAAACTCTTAAAACATTGATGTTATTTCAAAGAAATGGAACATATTTTTGATGTACTTCATTTCTTAGAGGAAATAGAAGATCATTAAACAGTTAAAAAGTTGCCATTATTTGATAATTTTGCGTTTCTTAAATATTCACTGTCGAAAGGTATAAAAAGTCAAATAAACATATTCGACAAAAAATATCTTGGAAAAACAAACTCGCTCTTGTAAACATGAATAAATATTTCTTAATTATACCCTTATATTTAATGTAAGCCGATTTCTAATTCAAAACCATTTTGAACAAGGTGTAAATTAAGTTCTCCGGCAAAATTCGTCTTCTTAAAGCAGTGAAGTAGTTATTACTATTCCAAAGAAATTCGAAGTCACTACATTTAAAAATAAAAAAAAGTAGATGTGTTTAACCAATGTAATAAAGTAGTTGTTGTAGTAAACTGCAAAAACATTGTAGTTTTTCTGACCACTGATCAAAATATTCCAATTACAGCTGTATCGTATCTTTTTCATTTATTTTTATTGTAAAATCTAAAGGTTTTTCTACTAAAAAAAAGAATGTTATATAATACTTTAGCTTTTTTTTTNTTTTTTTTTTTTTTTGAATGACAATTGAGTGGAATATCCGTCTAAAATTTTATGAAATGAGAAAAAGCAGATAATTAGGAGTAGCATTTCATTTATATTTAATGTAAATGAGTTGTTTACCCGCAGTCTGGAGCAGGACACCATCGGGCATCAGGTTCAGTGATGAGGACTCTTCTGAGCATGAAAGACTCATATTTACCGAGGAGTATGTCATCGTTAATTATCATGCAGATGTCACTCGGGTGGATGGGTTCTGTGCACTCTGGACAAGAAATATTTACTCTGGAAAGACATTATTTACACCATTTCAAGTAACATATCTTTTATTATCTGATTCCGTAAAGAATATTTATTAAGTCCATCATAAATAATATAAATCCATTATAAATAAATAAAACCATAAATAAAAAAAAGTATGTCTTATACTTAAAGCATGAAAAAATTGCTGAAATGTTATATTTTGCACAGTAACTACTTTTTAGGAACTAAAGTAAACTTCTAATTTACTTTATTTATTTATTTTTTAAGTTTTAATGATAAATTAGCTCATAATAATTAAATGATGTAAGGATTAAAAAATATAATCAACCTAAAATACTTTTTTAAAGTTTTCATCACTATTTTCTAGTAAAAAACATAAATCATCTCAATGTATTACAAGACCACAGAACAGGTTTGTAGCAATGATTAGAAATCATCGAATAAAGTAGTGTCATTTATTACTTAACCACAATTGAGGGAAAATATCTCTTATTTTAGTTTTATATTTTTAAAATGGGCAGAAAGGTAAGGGCTTTTTTTTTTTTTTTTTTTTTAAATTTTTCTAGAACGTAAGCAATTTATTCATTCATTCTTCTAAATTCAACTAATACTTCTTCACAATCATAAAAGCTTCTTGTCATGGTTGGTTAGGTTTTACCCAATGGGCTTTTCAAAAAAAAAATTCCCATTGATAAACAAAGCATGTATAAAAAATAGAATTATATCTATAAAGCAAAAATTTTTTTTTAGAAAATTTACATTGTCTAAAGAATAATTCCTACAATGATGAAACTTCACCTGTCTTCTGAGCAACTAATCTATTTCGTAATTTTGTCCATATATTTTAGCTGAATGTAGAGCACAAGCTCAATTGATCACAGAACTTTAGGGACAACTTAGTAGTTGGGTAAAAGAAGAACAAAATTCATTATGAAACTTCAGAGATTAAGCTACTAAAATGAGAAAAGAAATTATTATGTTTATATAAGGATTTCTCTTCCTGTAACTATTTTTATTTTTATCCATCATCAGCCCCTTCTCAACATGTTCGACCTCTTTCTCTCTGATCAAATTATAGCATGCGCTGACTCTTATTGCTTTAATTCCTCTCTCAAATTCTCTGTTTGAATGGATGTCAAACACATTTTTAGAAAACATATGGCTGTGTTTATTTTCACTTTTTCTATAAAATTGCTTTTTTATTTCTGATAGACTCATTGTCACTGATTCTTTTCAAATCAGGGTTCCCAACTCAATTTCAGGAAAAAAAATTCCTGACTTTTCTAGGTATATCAGGAAAATTTCAATGAAAATCCAAACCATATTTTATCTATACCATGCAATTTTTCATCAAACATTTTAAATTTTGTTATTTGTAATGCCAAATATTATATTTTGTGAGCAAAGAAATATTATTGAATGAGGATAGAAGCATGAAAGTTTCACTAAAATGAGAAATTTTTATAACAAGTAATTGTAATAGATGTTAGATTTATTTAATGTGTCACTGATTACTGTTACTGACAATTCTGAGACTGATTATTTTCCAGGTATGATATAGGAATTTTCCAGGGTTTTCTTTGGAAAATTGCTACTTTCTCTGCTTTTAAGAGGCAAAATAAAATTCTAGCTTTTACTTGTTCCACCTGACCTATGGAATGTAACTGATAATTTTTTTGCTATTTTAAGTCTGCTTTAGAATTAGTTCCAATAATTCATTAATTTTTATGCACGAATTTCATGGATTAAGAGTGTTATGATGGTATGTTTAAGTTATTTTTGTTAGTCATTTATGGGCACAATTTTATTTAATTCTTTTTGGGCACCGCGTTTTAATTTAAATAATCTCATTTTTTTTTAATCTATATTTTTTTACCTTAATCAACAACCACATCTGATTTTCACTTACACCCCTATCATTCAACACCTTCCAATATTCCTTCCTTCACCCCTGCTTGAGAGTGGATTCATTCACAGGTGTGAATAGTCAAAGCGAGAGTAGCGCCACCCTTCGGTGCGGAGGAATACATGAGCGGGAGGAAAGAGCGGCAGTTCGATTTTAGGTATTCCCTGCTGCTGACGACTGAGATTGAACGTGATCTGTGGAAGGATGCGGGGTGGCCGGCCACGCGCGCTTCTAGGATAAGTCCTTTACCTTTTTTTTAATATATTTTTATGTGCCCGTAATTTCTTTTATTGTTGTATAATTTTGGTATGACGTAACTAAAGAGAAATGATTATTTTTAAATAACCTGTCGAACTAAAATGTAAGTTATGTAGCAGTGAAGCAACTCATTTTTAAATTGTAAACTTATTTGACTTATGATTAAGTTCTTTGAATAAAAATATTTAGTCTGGATTAATTATGCTGTTGGATGTGAATCCTTAAAATTTAATTTGCTTTTATCTTCCAGATCACCAAGATTATTATTGCTGTAAATTTAAATGTGCTAATAGTTTTAAATTAACTTAAATTACTTCTACTTGTTATATCTGATAAATTTTGTTAGTTAAAGTTAAATGTTCTCACAACGCAATTATTTTTTTGAAAAATCATTCTTGATTCCTTAAATCTACTTTTTTTTCTCTATTCAAAAATAAGATATAACAAGAGCATGCGTTTATTTGAAATCTAGATACATTCGTTCAAGTAATTGATTATTTTCAATTCAATTTAGCTTCATTTTATTCTGTACAATAATTATTTTGTTTTTGATTATTTGGTTTCATATAGAATTTTGAATACAGTAGACATCCAATTCATATAAACATGATCTAAAACTTAAGATATAAAATTAAAATTTACGATATACTTAAGCTATAAAGTGGCAGCATATAATTCTGCAAATGAATCATTTTTGATGTTTTCTTAGGAAAGAAATTCAATATTTTGTAAAAACCCAATCTTCAAAAAAATAATAGAATAATAAAAAAACTTCTTTTTTTTTTTAAATGGAGATTTTACCAACAATGTCCCTTGTATAGTGCGGCTTTAAGGAGAACTACTCCAGACAACCGTCTCGCGTTGTGGCGGGTACTATGGTTACGAGGAAAGGTTACTTTGAATAGGGGTGTGCGGTGAATAGCTTTGTCTTAATCTTTGCGTAGGTCGACGTGAGTAAACCAATCGACACCTTTTCTCCATTTCACCCCCATTAGAAACGTGCTCTCGCTTGTTACCATAGCAGCAGACAGTCCCAGATTTTAAGTCTGGAGTTCTCCTCAAAGGTCTGATAGGTCCTATAGGTCTGAACTGTTTCAACCAACCACTTTTTCCAATGACGTCTATATTTTTTGGATGTGTATCCATTTTTTTACTTTTGAAGTTTTTAAAACCTTTCTAATGCCCTTCAAACATCTCATCTTTTTTTAATGTGACGATGGCAGGGGGATTATATTCCAAGTTCCTCTAAACATACCCTAGCCATACTATCTCACATGTATGCAACTCTTCCATTATAACAACCGCTACATGAAATCCTGTTTGATGTTCTATCGAAGCAATATTATTTTAATGCTTATTAGAATGGCAGAACTGAACTGTTCATTCAATAAAATGCGGGGAAGAAAAAAAATTTTTCTTACAATTCGTAGAAAATCACCACAAGAACAGGTGTGGCACCCTGCCCCTCAAAACCTGCCTAAAGTGAACTCTGATTTATTTATTGCATTTTTAAATTGATTTACCAATATTTAACCTAAATGTTTTAAATAATATTGAATGAAGCAAGAACAGGACTTACCTGCTTTCTGTAATCTCTATTCTTAAATACTGTTGTAGGCATTGGTAACAAGCACGATGAGTGCAAGATCTTAATTCAGGAAAACTATGACGAGGGAGCTCAAAAAGGCAAAGGGGACACTCTAGAAACTCTTTGATTTTCTTCAGGCCATCCTGTGAGTTTTCCTTGCTTTCTATGTTGATATTACGAAAAGAGCTCGACTCAGAACTAGAGGAGGATGGACCAGCCAATGGAAAGCGACTGGAATCCCGGCTACTTTGTTGAGTGTGCTGCTAGGTGAAAGAAGATTGTTTGTGATTGGAATGGTAGAAAAATATAATTGGTTAATCTACAGAGTGTAAAATGTGCATCCAGTGTCACAAAGATTCAATCTTTGTGGATTAATCAGAAACATACTATTTTATTTCCTCAGACAATATGTTAAGTAATGAAATGAGAAACATTCTTTTTCTCAATGAACACAGCTTTTTTTTCCAATTTTTAATGCTTAAAGTATGGAGGATAGGTTTAATCTGGAAGTCCAAATAGTTTTGACATGAAAATAAATAGTTTAGCCCCTTATACCCATATTTTTAGTCCATAGTTCATACCCATATTTTTAGAATATTGAACAGGATCTAAATATAGTTTTGAATACAACAGTAATTGGCCCAAAAATAATTCAATACAAAATAAAATTTTAATAATTTATTATAATTTTAATAATTTATTATTTTTTATAATTTTTTGAACTGAAGAGATATCTCTACATAAAAACATATTAATCTACCACAGTTTTCCATAGTTGTCAATGCACTTTTATTGGCTGGAAAATCACATGATATGACCCAGTTTTCCCATATTAATTTCATATTTTTTTCATTAGTCTAACTAAGTACACAACATTCATTATTTAAGCAGTTATTTTCTTAAAATTGTTTGTCTTAAATAAAAACGTTCCATAACAATGGCNTTTTAAACGTTTTAAAGTATTGTATTTTCTGCAAAGAGATTACAAGGTTAACCGACAAAAAGAATTTAGTGTTATATAAACAATGATGTTTATATAACAATCACCACCAACAATTGCTTTCAATATGTCGGTCTAAACACTTTGGCATGCGGCCCTTCATTGGTCAATCTGCTGTGCATGTGGCCCTTCACTGAAAAAGGTTGTGCACCCCTAACCTAACTGATTTTTAACGAAAATATAAAAAAAAATATTTAATTATTTAATTTAAACTGCAAACTGGTAATTTGAATTTTGTTTTTAAATGGGTACACTTAAAAACTTCACAGGAGTTATTTTCATCAAAATTAGTATGAGAAATGCTTCCAATGATTAATATGTAGATCATTAGGTAGATACACATTCAATAACTTAAAGGCAAAAATATTAAAAATCTTAAAATGAACCAGAAAATTATTTTTGTTTTTTTGAAAAGTGTGTGGTGTAGTGATTCAAAAAAGTCAGGAACCTATGACATAGAATCTAAATATGATAAAAAAAAGCTACTATTCTTTCAGAGAAAGTGTATTTTTGCGTGATTTAATTACTTAAAACATTATTTGCACTAATCAATTAGCATGTTTAAAGAAAATCCTTCTAACCATTAAGATTAATCTTAATACACAAAAATCAGATTACCAGGGTTGCCACAGAAAAAAATTAACAAAATAGTTGCTTTTAGTAGCCTAAAGCATGAAAATAGTTCCTGAAAACTACGAAAATAGTTGCCTAAATAAGAACAAAAATTCACCAAAAATATTACTAAAATTTTATTAAATGACTTAATTGTCATATACCATGATCCATTTAGTCAAGTCAGTGGCAAATAAGATAATTTTTATATAAACCTTAGTAGTGTTCTAGCACTAAGTTCTTACATCAAAACAATTAGTATATTAGCAGAAAAATAAATACACTTAATTACTAGAATTCATTCAAAAAAATATCTTTTCATTAAAAAAACATACTTTTTAAAAAAATTTCCCTTTTAAATTCACGCATCGTAATATCGTATTAAAATTTTTTTTGTTTTTCTTACAATTCAAGCGAAATATTATAGCAAATAAGCACTAAAAAGGCGATCGAGAAACGAAATAAGACTTACAATGGAATCTGTGCATATTGAACAAATTAAAACATGGTTGCAACTCAAATCTGGAAAAAAAATTCCCTGTGTTTTCCCTGTACATATTATACACAATATAATAAAAGGAAACAACAATTGCTGTGCTCTAATGTAAACTATATTGGGCTAACTACATTTATTAGTTTTAATTGCTGGAAAAACAGCTGAACATACTTAATAATGCTATAGTAAATGAAATAGTTTAGCTGAAATATCATGGCTAAATAGCTCATAGATTACGCTTTGAGTGGTCACAGTTTTTTAAAGGACAAAAATAAGAAACAAAAGTCCCTGCATTTTCCCTGTTATTTTAGGAGATTTTTCAAATTCCCAGTATTTTCCCGCTTTTCCCTGTGGAGCGGCAATCCCGTAAAAAGGGATGACTCATATTTGCCATTCAAAATTTTTACCATTTCTTTTATTTTTTAAGAAAAAAAAGCATTGTGTTCAGAAGCTCCTGCAGGCCGCAGGTTTTCAACCCAATTTATGTTAAAAAAACATAGCTAGGAGTACAGAAAAGTCTCCCTATAGTCTTCTTTTCCTAAAAATAGTAGCCTTTTTAACCTTTTCAGGCAAAAAAAAGTTGCCATAGATGTCTTATGCCGAAAATAGTTGCATTTTAGTCGCCTGTGGCAACCCTGGATTACTCTAATTTTTAATTTCACACTGTAACAGTTAGAAAAATTACAGAATTTGGAATGCGTGTATTGAATTTAAAACTGAAATCATTTGTGTCATTTTAAATTAGCAGTGTTTTCACTACCAGGGATGAGATTAGCCAAAAGGCAAAAAAGCTGAATTTCCACGATAGTAAATTTTACACAAGCGCAACTCTTTAATAATAAATTCCAGACAGTTTAAGGTAATAAATAATGTGTTGACATACAATTGTGTACTAATCTATTATTATCTAAATGATTACATTGATACTTAACATTTAGTGACAATAAAAATTACCAATTGAAAAAAATAAAGCTGGAAATTATATCTTTCCTCAGTTTACATAAGAGATAATTATTACTTGAAAAACTACCTGGTTTAGCAAATTAAAACTACTGAGAATATACATTAATATTTCATTTCCTTTAATAAATACTGTTATGTGATTTATAGCAAATATATCAGTAATATTACTTTTTAAATTATATTGGGAAAAAAAACTTTAACAATGGACCGAATCATTATGTTCATATTATAGTCTAATCTAACTAGAGCCCTCTGAAACATATCAATAACAGTGAAGTAGAAATATATAGTAACTCCTTAACATACAAAAATTGCTATTTTAGTTTGAAAAATTACATGACAATCAGCAACTGTTTAGATAATTGTTTTTTATTTGATAAGAATTTTGCATTTTATAGCATAAATAACAGCAATTATAAATAAAATTTTGATGATGAGTTAATTAACTCTTTTTCCAAAAAAAAAAAATTAAATTGAATCCCTTTTTAAGTTATTGCTTTTGTTTCCTATATCTTTTATGTTTGCTATATTTAGTCGTTAGTCCATTTTCAAACATCTTGTGACAAATCCTATTTTTTCTTCTTTGCAAGCACAGAATGTAAGTTTTGAATATATTCCCTTCCAGTTTCTCTGATGCTGTAACACTTACATATACTAATAATCGTCGTTAGAAAAACAGTCACCTTTATAGTAACTAATTTTTAAAAAAATTTACTTCTTACAAGATCGCGATAGTTGATCTTAAAATTACGTGAATATGAATTTTGAAATTACATGAATATGAAACTAGATATACGATTTTGAAAATGAGAAAATACAAACTGAGATATAGAATTTTTGAAATGCGTAAATAGAAATCACGATTCATAATTTTTAGATCGCGTAAATACGAATCATGATGTGTAATTTTTAGATTGCATAAATAAGAATTATGGTGCATAATTTCTATCAATGTTTGATATTATAAACCGCATGAGCAAATCAAGACATTGAATTTTAAACTTGCGTGAATACGAATCGCTACATAGGTTTTTAAAAAGGCGTAAATACGAATCAGAATATTGGATTTTTAAATCTCGTAAATAAGAATCGCAATGTACAATATTCAAATCGCGTGTATAAGAACCGCAACACGCAAATATGAAAAGCTATGTCTGATATTACAATCGTGTGAATAAGAATCGAGATATTAGCAGATTCCAGGCTTGGGACCTCCAAAAGGTTTGTCAGAAGCAGCGTCGTTAGAACTACGAAAATCGGATCTATCTGGAGGGCGGGTAAAAAATTCGGAAAATCTTATCTGCTGCGTGTAAAAGGGGAGAAAATAGCTAAAATAAGTAAAAATGAGAAAGGATTGGTAGCTATGTAGTTTGATTTTTCTGTTTCTCTCTGAAAATCGGTAAATTTTCTGAAAAAGCGAAATACTTATTAAAAAAAAGTGAAATTTTTAGAAAATCTGAATTTTTGATTAAAAAAAAGCTGAAATTTAAGAGATAAAAGAGAAAAAAGCAGAAATCTGCTAAAAAAGCGGAAAAATCTCATCCTTGCACTACAGAGCCAGAATGCGTAAATCTTGCATATTTTTTTTCTTTTTGCGCATTAAAAAATTATTAATGTGAGAAGTTCGTACACTCTATTCATTTTAAAATGCGCGAACCTCTCAAATTTTGGAATAAATTTTGTTTTCTCGCCATTTTGAAAAAGACATGAAAACAGCTACGACAAGTGTTGAGAAGAAAAAAAAAATGAGTCCTTTATCAACTACTTTAAAAATAGTTGTTCAAAGTTAGCTCTGTTTTTAGTTGTTAATGAATTACCAAACTCCCTCATAGACAATTTACAGCAATTTATAAAAGTTGAAAGCTATGCTGGAAGACCTAACAAGAAGTATGAACATGGAAATAATTTCTATGAACTTCACTATTCTAAAACAGAAATAATTGAAAACTCTATGCTGGCAGATGTAGAGGATAGGAAAGTGTGTGCACAATGCTACAAATTTAATTAGTGATTCCAAATAGTTCAGCATCTGTTGCAAGGTCACTTAGCACCCAAAATCGAATTAAAACAAAATATTGTAACAAATTGCATTTGAGCAACTTAATGAGAATAGCTGATGAAAAAGTGATATAGAACATTTTCCATATGATGATGCAGAAAATATTCAATGGTTTAGAAATTATAAGATGTTAAAAAAGTATTATAATTAAAGAAATTTTTTTTTCAAGTCTACTCGTGTTTTTTTTAGTTTTTAGAAATCTCACTTAACTTTTTGAAATCTCACCCTGTTTTTGAGAAAGGGTGAGAAATTCTCTCCCATTTTTTTTCTGATTGAAAACACTGATTCGATAATAATACTCGCAGAACATTTGTAATTTTAAGGAGTTTTGTCACAGATTTAATTCTGCTCTTTGCGAGGATACTCTTATTCATCAACTGATGGTGTCCAGATTTTAATCTATAAATTTTTTTTTTATTTATTTAGTTCCTAGTAGCAAAAAATATAATAAAAACTCTAATTGAAAAAAAAAAAACATTACTTCTGAATAACAGGACCTGAAAATTGCATCAAATATGGAGCAAACAAAATTGTCTCATTTTCTTTGTTTTCCTGATAATTAGCTTTTAATAATTCATTTAATATTTATTACTTAATAAGATGCTTAGGTCAATTAGGCCATATTTATATCAGACTATTTTTAGAAAAGGAAAACTAAAACAGAAGCACAACTTGCTCTATGCTCTACTTAAGTTCAATAAAAGTAAATTATACTGCAAAATTAAAACAAAATACCATATTTTTAATTTCAGAATTGCTTTGTTTAAAACAGAAAAGGTTTACAGTTTTCAAATTAAATTTATGGATAGGAAAGAGTCTAGGGCAAAATGAATCACCGGCCACAAGACCTCTAAATATAATAAATAGCAAATAAAAAATTCAGTCAGTCACCAATCTATCAAACAAGTAAGCAGCACATCCATGCGGATATTATCGATTTTAAAAAAAATCTCATCTTCATCATTTAAAAAATTTTATTATTCTAATTTCGGTTATTCTTGCTACATTAAAAAAAAATTTTATTGGCACTTTTTATCAGGGTAGTTCATATTTTTTTTATTTTTTTAATATTAACAGAATAAAAGATAATTACTAATATCATAAGAAAATATTTTAACAAAGCTAACAAAATCATGACATGACTTAGTACAGTTGGAAAAAATTTTAGATAAAGAGGTTTAGAGTTATATAGGTACTTTAAAAAATTACTTTTAATTAAGAAATTCTATTAAAAGTGCTTTAATTGTTTTTAGTAGAAAAATACAGACATTTCTGCAAATTAATTATACCACATTAATTATACCATATTAATTATACCACATGCATCTACTTACATAAAAAAATTTTAACATACACACTGAAAATAATTTTTCAAAGATTTTTGATGTCTAACCTTCCTTATTTCAATAATTCTTTTATGGTCAGAAAGAGCAGCAAATCCACCACAGCCAATATTTTTTTAGGATTCAAGAAAAGTTTGTAAGAGTTCTACAGCTTTTTCTGCTTCTTTGCTCTCAATTTTGGTTTATCAATATGATTTTCATCTGCAATTTTTTAACATTATCTATGATTTCCGCATCTGTCAATGTTCTGCATGATGCCAGAAGTTGTCCACGCATAAAAATCTTCAAAATTTATTTCAACATTAAATCCAGATTTTATTGCAGCGTCAGCAGTTTCTTCTTCTTTACTGATGCCTTCAACCTCTTGTTCAGCATCTTCACAGCTATTCTTAAAACAAGCCATTTAAAAACCATTTTGGATAATTTTTAGAGACACATTTCTCCAAGCAGAACAGTCATTCTGATAGCATCAAACATTTATTTTTGGAAGAGAACTTTTTTCATCGATGGCATCTACAAGTTTGCATACTAACTATTTTCTATAGTTCACTTCAAAACTCCCAATTATCCTTTGATCCATTGTTTGCAATTTTGAGGTGCTTAGCTTTCTTATCCATGTTGAAATGCTAACCCCTGGTGGTCCCTCCGTCCTACCCATCAACCTCTCACTTACTGCCAGAATCATTGTATTCTTTTCAAGTTAAGGAAGTGCGGGGACAGTGATCGAAATTCCAAGAAACACCCCTAACCTGTTCATCTCTACTTTCACCAAATTTATCTCAGTCTGCAAGTTCTACTGATAAAGTTATGTTTGGACATTTGTGGTCTATTATTAGAAATTCAAGAAACAGGGGTTTTGAAGAAAAAAATTTTCGACATAAAGGAAAATACATTGATTTTAGATAGCAAATGCAGGGAATTTTAGAAATTTCAAGATATAGAGGTTAGAAATAAATAAGTTCAACTATGTTTGGAAATTGGCACTGAAATTCATAAATTTTTGTTATAAGAAAATATTATTTTCTAGACTATTTCACAAAAAAATACATTTTTAAAAAAATAAATAACAGCGAGATATGAAAAATTCCAGATTAGTTTTCCTTCAACTTTAAACTAAAAAATGAAATAGAATTTAATTTGAAGAAAAA
The DNA here is from genome assembly GCF_043381705.1 of Parasteatoda tepidariorum. Lineage (NCBI taxonomy): Eukaryota > Metazoa > Arthropoda > Arachnida > Araneae > Theridiidae > Parasteatoda > Parasteatoda tepidariorum. Next base: position 100,662,111 of record NC_092206.1, read on the forward strand.
AATTTATCCACTATATCTTACTTCATTGCCCTACATATACTAAAAAGAATTTCATTGGCTTAAGGTTACAATCCCACATCCAAAAATTTTCCTGGTGATTCGATTAAGATCAATTAATGAACATAAAATTTTTATTGGCAATCATTTTGTTTTAAAAATAATTTTTGAAATTAAAGGTATATTGTTATTAATTTGATAGGAACACAATCTGAAATCAATATTTTTGCTAATCAGACAAGCTGATATATAAATAAGTAAATTATTAACCTTTTTAAAATTTCTTTCAGTAAAATTTAAAATTCATAAAACATTTTTCAATTATCAAGATTAAAAATGCATTTTAATAATTTTAATTTAATATGGTTCTTTAAAAAAAAAAAATCTGTTTAAAATGAAAAAAAAATCACTAACAATTTAAGTATAAATTATCAATAGTTTAAAAATTTACAGAAAATTTATTGATTCTCAGTTAACAGCCATATTCAACTTTCAATCAGCTTCATTAATTTCAATTTACTTATATTCTTTGGAAAAAATGTAAAATTGAATAAATATTTATTAAAAAATGAAAAAAAATACTGAATCTCAATTTTATAAAATAAAAGCAATATAAGATTTATTTAAAAACTGATAGTCAAATTTAAAAACTACAAAACAATAAGAAATTATTACAATATTAAAATGCTCAAAATGTCACTCAACTTTAAAATGTTATCTCTAAATATATTTTTACATTCTTTAATCAAATGATCAGGTCATAGTTTTGAATAATAACTTCCATTTTTATCAACAAAGCAATATTACAAATACATAAACAAGATAAAAGATAAATTATTATTGTGAAAGATTCAAATTTAACTGATAATTCTTTCAGTAGAAAGAAACTACTTTTCAAGAAACAAGAATACAAATATAAATAGACACACTATTTAATAACAAAAATAAATAAACAATATAATTCAGATCCCAATATTCTAAATTATTTAAAAATTAAAGGGCAATATATGGAATAAAACAATCAAATGAGTGAAAAGCTCACAATCTTTTATCCCTTCTGATTATAAGGTTGAATATTTTAAAATTAACATTCAATTTAATCATCAATAAAAAACAATCCTTTCTAAATAACTTACTTTTATTGGCACGCCTGTTCCTAAACCAATAGAACTACTTTCAGAACGTCTATCACCGTCAAAACTAGCGGCAGGACAACGTTGTGCAGTTGTCCGATGTGTATAAGAGGATATGTTAAAAAATCTGGCAAGAGAAAAGCGACTCAGGCCATGTTTTTTAGGTGGATTAGGCCCAGCAAAACCTGAAGATGAACCAGCCATATTTGTTATGAAGTATTAATGCTTGTTTGGAAGTATACTGCAAAAAAGAAAGAAAAAAGCACTGAGAAACACCTTTGAAATAAAACTACAAACTTGTATTTATACTTGTATAAATACAGAAAAACTAAAAAATGTAAACTTTTAAACCTCATTTTTAGTGTAGGCAATCTTCTGACAGAAGTAGTTCTTCACTTTCAGGATAGCAATTGGCAAAATCCTCATACATACAGCCTTTGATCTTTTTTTTAGTCTTTCTCTTGGTCTTTTTAGTTGGAGGGGGTCATATTAAAATCCCTCAACGCTGATCGTCCTGGGGTCATTTTCATTAGTTTCATAGATTTAATAGTATCCACACTTTTAGATACTTTATAAATATCAAAAAAAAAAAAAATTTCTTCCAGACATGACTTTTTTCTCAAAACTCTCCTTTCAGAGAAAGTTAAGATCTTCTTTGTCAAGGTCACTGAGGCAGAAGTCAGGATTGATTATAGTAATGCCATGCATTACTATAATACAGCAAAATCTTTATTTTTATTAAATAGGATTTCAATAATGATCTTAAACTGAAGAAGCAGTGATTTGCTATGATTCCTAATTTCAGGACTAATGTCATTTTGACAATTTATTTTGATTCTAAATAAGTAAAAATTTTCTTACAGATTCAAATTTAAGATAAAAGCATTTAGATTTTAGTAACATATTCTTTTTTATAACAATACATATATTTTATTTCCTCTTCATTCATCTTGAATTCATTTTTCTTACTTATTTTTTCAGCACCAAAATGATTTCACACAATGCACCCATAGATCATGCAGTGTTTTCATTACAGGAAAAAAAAATGGGAGAGAATTTCTGATCCTTTCTCAAAAACAAGGTGAGATTTCAAAATGTTAAGTGAGATTTCTAAAATTTAAAAAAACACGAATAGACTTGGAAAAGAAATATTTCTATTTTTTCTATTCTGAGTTTAGAAGTCAGAAGATGTTAAAAATTCATTATAATATTTTTAAATAATTATATTAAATTTTTAACATCTTCTGACTTCTAAACCATTGAACATTGAATATTTTTGCTGCATTATCATATGGAAAATGTTCTGTATCTTATTTTTCATTAGCTATTCTCATTAGGTTTGCTCAAATGCTTACCAATCGATCTGTTACGATATTTTGTTTTAATTCGGTTTGGGGGCTAAATAACCTTGCAACAGATGCTAAACTATTCGGAATCACTAATTAAATTTGTAGCATTGTGCACACACTTTCCTATCCTCTACATCTGCCAGCATAGGTTCTTCACTTATTTCTGTTATGGAATAGTGAAGTTCGTTGAAGTTATTTCCATGTTCATACTCTTTGTCAGGTCTTCCAGATTAGTTTTCACAGACTTAAACTTTTACAAATTGCTCTAAATTGTCGATGAGGGAGTTTGGTAATTCATTAACAGCGAAAACTAGAGATAACTTTAAACAACTTATTATAAAGAACTCACTTTTTTTCTCAACACTTGTCATAGCTGTTTTCATGTCTTATTCAAAATGGCGGAAGACTAAATTTTTTCCAAAATTCAAGAGATTCGTGCATTTTAAAATTGATAAATTCAGTGCGCGAACTTCTCACGTCAATCATTTTTTAATGCGAGAAAATAAAAAAAATATGCGAGATTCTCGCGTTGTAGTGAAAACACTGTCATGTAATAATATCTACATCAACATATACCAAAATATGTACTGAATGTATAAATGAAAACAGTTCAGTATAAAAACAACTAGGAATTAAAATTTTAGTTAAAAAGATAATCTTTCTAAATATACTTAAATATGTTTAATTTCATTCCTGTTAAAATTATGTGAACTCTTTACACCAATGTTAATACACTTTTTTAACCTATTCTTAATTCTAACTATACAACTATGTTAATACACTTTTTTACCTATTATTAATTCTAACTACTATAATATAGATTACATTTTTTAAGATTTTACAGTCTTTAGGAAACATTTTCACCTGTGAGAAAAATGGCCACTATAAAGCTCTAAAATTTGGTCCCTTATTAAACATCCGCGGATGATATAATAAAAAGTGAAATAGGGAGAATAATTTCTAGTGACACTTGCAATCTAAAGAATTTTATTGCCAAATTTGGAACTGATACTTGCACAGTTACATTTATGTTAATAAATGACTGTTTTTGAGAGTTTAAAAAAATTATGCTGACAAATGTACTGAGGAATGCAAAAAGCAAAGTTGCCAACTTATTAACATTAATATCATATCTTTCCATTTTAGATGTCACTTTAATTGAGTAGTGAGTAGATTAAAAGTAATGAAGTTAAAAGAAATATGCTTACAAGCCATTTTAGTAATTTAAAATCACTAATTTCAGAAAATGAACTAAGTGTTGGATGACAATTTAGTTGAAGGTTGAGTATATTCAAAACTAATATGGAGGTTAAGACTAAAAATTAAGTTGGATACATTTTAGTAGTTACAAATGTGAAGGGATTAATCATGGAAAATAAGAATTCAGTACTTGTCAGAATAAGATGTCAAATGCTGTGTATCACAATTAAAAAAAAAATATATGAAAATGTTATATTGAAAATTATATTTGCATTGATCATAGTACAAGAACATATTTTTCTTTTCTTTTATATATATACATACACAAACTGAGTAGTTTTAAACAGTACACCTTTAGTAACATTTACCAAGTAGTAAGAAATGAATCACTTAAGGAAATAGGAAAATATAGATCCGAAATACAAAAAATATATAAAATAAAGTTATTAAAATAAAACTTAATATTCTAAGAAATTAACGTGTAATCAATACTTACGTATTTCACATTCGAGAAATAAATGTATTGGTCTATTTAATCAAGGTGAGATGTATAATTTATATTTCTGTTAGTCGATATTCAATTGTGCTGTTCTAAGCCTAAGTGGATATTTAAATCAATTCTAATCAAGTTAGAGATTCCACGAACTTAGTAATGTATTATTTATCTTTCACCGTTTCTTAAAATTTAAACTGTATGTAAACATTAACACTCGCCCCACTGGAAAACGTCATTTCCAGGTTTTTAATGGGAGCTTCCTCACAAACCCACATACCTTCCATATTCGTCAATCGTCACCAATAACATACAAGTAGTAGTAGAAGTTTTTCCTTCACATCACCATCATCAACCTTGCTTTGGCCTTGGAGCAACAAATTAAAACATTCACTTTTAAAAATAAGCGAAGAATTAGATACTATTTCACAAAATTAAAAGCTAAAAACTAAACTAATTTTTGAAATTTAACAGTTGTAGCATTATTTGTAACACAGAACAACGAAACAACTCATTCTCTAAATAAAAAAAAAATCACTTACCTATCATAATGAAAACTATCTAAAGAATGAGAAATTGACATCTGTGAAATATTTTTAGGTAATCGGCTGAAATAACTTCAGTTGAATTTAGTTATCAGATAACATGTTCGATTTGTGTAACGTCGTCAACATGACGTAATTGTCCGTTGTTTTGATTTTCTCTCTTCCTTCACTGTTGACTTCACTGATGAAATTAATTCTTGAAATTTCACGGATAAGAAGTTTAAGAAGCATGGTGTCGTTGTTTTGAAGTGTGATCAAGGGTAAAAAAATGTAAGTTTATGTTTATTCTTTTTAATTTACTCAGAAATACCTAATTGACTGTAAAATTAGATATTCTAGAATGAGTTTAAAGTAGATACCAGGCTAGGCACTCCATAACTTATGTTTAAATCATTTCTATGTAGAGCAGTCCAATATTAGGGAACGAATTATAATTAGCAAAAAATGTAACTATTTGTTTAAATGAGTTATTACTTTTTTCAATTAAGTTAATATTTAGTACAATTTTTAGAATAAATTTCCTAATTACGTATTCTAATTTATTATGTAGTAATGGCTTGAGTACGTCTACATTCTAAGCTATGCAGCTCGGCAATCAATCAAAAGAATAGTTTCGAACTTATTCATACAAAACTGAAAAATAAACTAAATGCAGTGGACTTCAAAACTTTTTTTCTTTAATTGCATGCTTTAGGGAAAGAAAGAGGTGAAATGAGAGTAAATGAAAATTTATTTTACATTTAATGAATAAGACGGTTGTTGAGTGTTTTTTATTTAGCTGATTGTTTTTGCAATTTTATTTTCACTAATTTAATAAATTAACGGATTGGTTCAATTGAAATTTTACACAATTTTATCTATAATTAATTAATATTTTCTGCACCAAAATTTGAGTTTTTGAGGGAAATTGTCAAAACAAAAAGAGTTAAATGTCAAACAGAGCTCATTCTAGGTAAGGTAAACAGGGTGCAGGGTACCCTGTTGCCCCTGAAGTTAATTAGTGCCCTGATGTAATGTACTTCATACCCTTTTTTCCCTCAACCCTTTATTTTTTTCCCCAAACTCTACAATGGATTTCTTAAACTTTTGTTATTTTCAACTCTTTATTTCGTTTGTCATTGCTGTCAATACATAGATTTATATGGGAAAGGAAAAATAGCCATCACACCTCCTTGTTGCACTTGTCTTTAAAAGTTTGCAGTTACTTCCACTATCATTAAGTCATAATTACTATTACTCATTTTAAATATTAAATTATAACTACAGACACTTAAAAACATACACTTATTATTTTATTAATATACACACGCATTTTAAATAAATTACTAAGCTAATTAGCTCATTAACTTAATATATGTTAATTTATTAATGAAAATTAGTAATTAATATGATTGCTTTGCTACTTTTAGTAAAGTAAAAAGAAAAATTTCTTTTACTAATTGACAATGTTTTTTAATAGAACGTGTAAAGCCCATAGAAAGAACTTATTACCTTTTTTAGAATAATAATGCCCCTTTTTTAAACTTTTGCACCCTGTCCTTTTTTCTGCCTAGAATGAGCTCTGTGTCAAAATAATTCGTAATTGATTTATCACTTATAATTTTATATGTATGTTTATTTATGAATATTTCTCACTTATATCTAATACACCAAAATTTTGGGATTTTGATATGAGGGATAAAACCGTCAATTGTCAAAAACTTTCCTACCCTGAGTAGAAAACTGTTTGGCATCTTGACAAAAATAGTTGATCTGAACAATTACCAATAATGAAAATTCCCATTAAAGTGCTACACTGTCAATTCTTGTGTTTGTAATAAATTTTAAAAAATATATTGTGGTTTCCTTGTAAGTTGCTACAAAACCCTATTAATCCACTTAAATTTTATTTGTTCCTCAATCTTGTTGTCATCAAAAACTTTAAATATGGGTACCAATGTGAAAATCTTCATATACATTTAATTGAGTCACCGGGGTAATTCTTGGTCAAAAAGCATTAACATTCTACCCTGCTTAAAGGAATACCATTGGTTTCAGCTAACTCTATTCAATTAAGCAGGCTATTCGATTAAAAGGGGAGTGTATCTTAAATTTTAAATTTTTGTGAAATTTAATTTTTTAATGGTATTTAATGCATAGTATATAGTGTTTTAATTAAGTAAACTCAATTTTATAATGAATAAACAATTATATTTAAAGCTGTCTGTGTTTGCCCTGTGACAGAATTTGTTGTGGGCTTTCTGCAAGATACTTTTAAAAATAACAAATATACATGTTACTAAATTAAAGTAACTAAAGCATCAACTTCAAAAAAAAAAAAAAAGGAAACTTTTCAGATCAAATAAAATTATTTTTTAATTAAATATGTAATATGACTTAATTTTCGTCCTAAAACTATGGCGCTTTTCTGTAGTAATGTTTCGCCTTTTTTAGGGATAACAGGAAGGCTGGTGTCGCCTCTTTTTGTTGTTCTATATATTCAATAGTACGTTTGATAGCTTTTAGTCCATCTGTATGAGAGATTTTTTTATGTTGATTTTAATAATCAATGTCTTCATCATCTTCGCTAGATTCATTATCATTATTGACGATATTAACGATAATTTCACTAGACCAAGTTGTTGGATTTTGTTTTTCTGAGTGTTTGGAAGATAAAATTCAGATTTATTTTTCAGTGGTTTTTTTAAAAAATAATCTAAAACAAAAAAAATCCTTGAAATATTTGATAGCTCAGTTAAAGCGGAAACTCGGATAATCGGGACTCTACTGTATGTGGAAATCAATAGTAATAACTGCATTAAAAAAAATTGGAACGAAATATTCTGCCGAAAAGAAAACCAAATTTTTTACTTCATTAATCTTTATTTTTCATTGTTTTCAAATGAGAATAGAAAAAGCATTTTTTTTTCCACTCGTATGCGGATCTTTTGAATATAATTCTGAAGAAAAGATAAAATCTTTCGAAAATTTCTGCAGATAAAAAAAAAACTTTTTACTTCCCAAAAGAAAAATCTTACTGCAAGAACTCGGTAACGTTCTACGACAATGTCGCCACGATTCTGTGTTAGTATCATAAAAATTCATTTATACAAACTTAAATTTATTTATTAATTTTGAATAGGGAGGACCTTCAAGTTGATTTATCTACTGTTTTATCTCAAAAAGAGGCAAAACATAAGAAAAAATCTGGTGGTTTTCAGTCAATGAGTAAGTATGTCTCCTTTTGATTCTTTAGTTACAAATTTTTGTAATTGATTTAAAATATTTTTTAAAGCAAACTTAAAGTTAAAAATCTAATTTCAAGAGGTGTTTGTCTCTCTAAAACATTACTTTTCCCACATGCTACTTATCAATTTTGTTTTGTATTTTTTTTAATAGATATAACTGTTAATAAAGAACTTATCAAAACTTATTAACTCATTAACATCATTAATCAAAACTTATTAACTGTACTTTCAAATGTCTTGTTTATGAAACATTCTAAAATTTTGAAAATGATAAAAGCTTCAGATACAAATGAAAATTGTATAACTTATAAGTTTTTAACATTTTAAAATATAAATAAAAATATAGTTGTAATTACATGAACAAATTTAAAAGAACATTTTATTTTTTATCTTAAATTGTTCTTATTTTAGAACAAACTTATAAATTAAAGTGGATTTTTGCAGCGCTGGACGATCATTCAGTTTAATAGTATTTTTTGTTACACTAAATATTCTTTCGATTATTGGCTAGATTAAATTGCTACAAAATGTATGCTGACTATCAATGGGAAAACTGTTTTTTCCCCTTTTTACATGCACTACTAGAATAAAATTAAGATATTAAATGATTTTAACTTAACGTTTTTAAAATTTAACCTAAAAACACCCTATTTAAACAAAACACCAACAAAAAAAATTTTTAACCCTGATTTTTTCTAAACTTTATTCTTATAGTATATTGAGATGAGGTTTTGTGAATGCAGTGATTCTTAAAGTGCAATGGATATTGAATTAATAAATTTTTTACCCTGATTTTTTCTAAACTTTATTCTTATAGTATATTGAGATGAGGTTTTGTGAATGCAGTTATTCTTAAAGTGAAATGGATATTGAATTTAAAAAAATTTTTTCCCCCTTCTAGACTTGAGTCAATGTCTTTTGAAGTCTATTTTAAGAAAAGGTTATAAGGTCCCTACTCCAATTCAAAGAAAGGTTTGTCTATATTTTTCAGTATGCATTTAAATGTTTGTAGTATGAAAATTATTTTTCTGTCCGAAGTGTCTTTATAAAATTTCAAAGTATATTTATGGAGTCTTATTTCATTGAACTGTATTTTTTTTTTTTTTTTTTTTTTTTTTTTTTTTTTTTTTTTTTTTTTTTTTTTNTTTTTTTTTTTTCTTTTTTTTTTTTTTTGTAAGTTTTCTTTTCTAACTAAGGATTAAAGCTTTCAGATTTTCTGTTGGATTTTGTTCCTTTCTTTTGAAAAAATATTTTTTGATTTGTTAAATATGTAGTGATGTTTATTTCAATGACAGATATTTTACTACCTGTCATCTACTTCTGTGTTGCAACAGCTAATTTAAAGTAAATAATAAATCCAAAATTTGAATTCATTGAAACATTTTCTATGTATATGTGGTAAATATTTTCCTCATAGTTTGGTTTCTGAGTAGAAAACTG